>NC_135756.1:29645000-29945000 GCF_041903045.1 Epinephelus lanceolatus
CCTTTGCTCTGATTACTGCTTTGCACACTCTTGGCATTCTCTCCATGAGCTTCAAGAGGTAGTCACCTGAAATGGTTTTCCAACAGTCTTGAAGGAGTTCCCAGAGGTGTTTAGCACTTGTTGGCCCCTTTGCCTTCACTCTGCGGTCCAGCTCACCCCAAACCATCTCGATTGGGTTCAGGTCCGGTGACTGTGGAGGCCAGGTCATCTGCCGCAGCACTCCATCACTCTCCTTCTTGGTCAAATAGCCCTTACACAGCCTGGAGGTGTGTTTGGGGTCATTGTCCTGTTGAAAAATAAATGATGGTCCAACTAAACGCAAACCGGATGGGATGGCATGTCGCTGCAGGATGCTGCGGTAGCCATGCTGGTTCAGTGTGCCTTCAATTTTGAATAAATCCCCAACAGTGTCACCAGCAAAACACCCCCACACCATCACACCTCCTCCTCCATGCTTCACAGTGGGAACCAGGCATGTGGAATCCATCCGTTCACCTTTTCTGCGTCTCACAAAGACACGGCGGTTGGAACCAAAGATCTCAAATTTGGACTCATCAGACCAAAGCACAGATTTCCACTGGTCTAATGTCCATTCCTTGTGTTTCTTGGCCCAAACAAATCTCTTCTGCTTGTTGCCTCTCCTTAGCAGTGGTTTCCTAGCAGCTATTTGACCATGAAGGCCTGATTGGCGCAGTCTCCTCTTAACAGTTGTTCTAGAGATGGGTCTGCTGCTAGAACTCTGTGTGGCATTCATCTGGTCTCTGATCTGAGCTGCTGTTAACTTGCCATTTCTGAGGCTGGTGACTCGGATGAACTTATCCTCAGAAGCAGAGGTGACTCTTGGTCTTCCTTTCCTGGGTCGGTCCTCATGTGTGCCAGTTTCGTTGTAGCGCTTGATGGTTTTTGCGACTCCACTTGGGGACACATTTAAAGTTTTTGCAATTTTCCGGACTGACTGACCTTCATTTCTTAAAGTAATGATGGCCACTCGTTTTTCTTTAGTTAGCTGATTGGTTCTTGCCATAATATGAATTTTAACAGTTGTCCAATAGGGCTGTCGGCTGTGTATTAACCTGACTTCTGCACAACACAACTGATGGTCCCAACCCCACTGATAAAGCAAGAAATTCCACTAATTAACCCTGATAAGGCACACCTGTGAAGTGGAAACCATTTCAGGTGACTACCTCTTGAAGCTCATGGAGAGAATGCCAAGAGTGTGCAAAGCAGTAATCAGAGCAAAGGGTGGCTATTTTGAAGAAACTAGAATATAAAACATGTTTTCAGTTATTTCACCTTTTTTTGTTAAGTACATAACTCCACATGTGTTCATTCATAGTTTTGATGCCTTCAGTGAGAATCTACAATGTAAATAGTCATGAAAATAAAGAAAATGCATTGAATGAGAAGGTGTGTCCAAACTTTTGGCCTGTACTGTATGTTTGTATATAGTAATTTATTCATTAGATGTCTACTGTCAGGATTATACAAGTCTCAGATTTTTTGTAGTACCTTGTCAGACCAGGCTTTAAATCCCCCATCATACCTTCCGGGGGGGACGGTATGATGACATGCTGGAGTAAAACGTGAGAGTAAGGCAGTCTCCCCCAGATGCTTTTTGATTTAATGCCACACACCAGTGATGTTTCTGAAAATTGTATTTTCCGTGTTTTTTTGTTTTGTTTTTTTACTTTTTTTTTTTTTTTAAACATTAGTCGAGTACAGGTAAATGGGGAAAGGTAAGCCCAATAGATGACCCTCTATCTCCCTCCACAAGGGGGCATGTCCCTCTGTAAAGTAAAAAATCAGTGTTCTCAACTCTGCTTAATAATACCAGAAAGGACTGGGGCATCTGAGCCCACCTCTAGCATAGGATAAGTACAACAATGACAATCGCAGCCTGGTGTGTCTGTTGTTCCATAAAAATCTGATGAAGAGTTTCTTTAGATGAGAGAATAGATTACTTGGTGGTGGCAAAGGTAAGTTTTGAAACAAATACAGCAGCTTCCGAAGCACATTCATTTTGATAACATTTATTTTCCCTATTAATGCCATTGGTGTGGAAGCCCATCTATCTAATGAATTTGAGATATCCTGCATCACTGGTCTGTTATTAGTGTCTGCCAAATTATCAAGACATGGTACAATTTGTATGCCTAAATTTATTAAACAGTCAACAACTTTGAACCCCCCGTTAAAGGGTTTTTTGGGGGGAGTTTTTCCTTATCCGCTGCGAGGGTCCTAAGGACAGAGGGATGTCGTATGCTGTAAAGCCCTGTGAGGCAAATTGTGATTTGTGATATTGGGCTTTATAAATAAAATTGAAATTGAAATTGAATTGAACAGCTACCTCTGATGGATTTTTCCTTTCTGCCTGGTTTAACAGCATAATTGAAGTTTCAGATTTGTTTATCTTATAGCCTGAGATCATCCCAAATATCATGAACAGATTGAACAAGGCAGGGATGGATTTTACCATATTTATGAGAAAAATGATGTCATGTGCATATAACACCAGACGGTGCTCTTGCTGTCCTGTAGTTATTCCTGAGATGTTGTTTGGGTTCTCACAGCAGTTGCCAGTGGTTCAGTTGCCAAGATGAATAATAACAGGGACAGATGATCCCCTTGTCTACATACATACATACATACATACATACATACATAACATTATGATATATTACCATTAGTCTGTCCTTCTGCGAATGGTTCCGAATAGAGTGATATTATCCATTTGCAAAATTTCCTCCTAAGCCAAAACGCGCAAGAACTTCAAATAGGTATGGCCATTCAACTCTGACAAAGGCTTTTTCAGCATTCAGTGACAGTAATGCAGTATCTTGTGCCCCATTTTGGTTATGGAGTATGTTTTAAACCGCTCTGACATGATGGTCTTCTTGTCTGCCATGAATAAAACCATTCCGGTCCTTTCCAATTATTTTTGGTATTATTCTTTCAATCCTTCTAACTAAAATCTTACACAACACTTTTAGGTCTGCATTTAGAAGACATCCAATACTCACATTTATTATTTGGTTTACCACCTTTTGGGATCAAAATAATCAAGGCTTCTCTCTCTCTCTCTCTCTCTCTCTCTCTCTCTCTCTCTCTCTCTCTCTCTCTCTCTCTCCCTCCCCCAATATACAGTACAGGCCAAAAGTTTGGACACACCTTCTCATTCAATGCGTTTTCTTTATTTTCATGACTATTTACATTGTAGATTCTCACTGAAGGCATCAAAACTATGAATGAACACGTGGAGTTATGTACTTAACAAAAAAAGGTGAAATAACTGAAAACATGTTTTATATTCTAGTTTCTTCAAAATAGCCACCCTTTGCTCTGATTACTGCTTTGCACACTCTTGGCATTCTCTCCATGAGCTTCAAGAGGTAGTCACCTGAAATGGTTTTCCAACAGTCTTGAAGGAGTTCCCAGAGGTGTTTAGCACTTGTTGGCCCCTTTGCCTTCACTCTGCGGTCCAGCTCACCCCAAACCATCTGGATTGGGTTCAGGTCCGGTGACTGTGGAGGCCAGGTCATCTGCCGCAGCACTCCATCACTCTCCTTCTTGGTCAGATAGCCCTTACACAGCCTGGAGGTGTGTTTGGGGTCATTGTCCTGTTGAAAAATAAATGATCGTCCAACTAAACGCAAACTGGATGGGATGGCATGCCGCTGCAGGATGCTGTGGTAGCCATGCTGGTTCAGTGTGCCTTCAATTTTGAATAAATCCCCAACAGTGTCACCAGCAAAACACCCCCACACCATCACACCTCCTCCTCCATGCTTCACAGTGGGAACCAGGCATGTGGAATCCATCCGTTCACCTTTTCTGCGTCTCACAAAGACACGGCGGTTGGAACCAAAGATCTCAAATTTGGACTCATCAGACCAAAGCACAGATTTCCACTGGTCTAATGTCCATTCCTTGTGTTTCTTGGCCCAAACAAATCTCTTCTGCTTGTTGCTTCTCCTTAGCAGTGGTTTCCTAGCAGCTATTTGACCATGAAGGCCTGATTGGCGCAGTCTCCTCTTAACAGTTGTTCTAGAGATGGGTCTGCTGCTAGAACTCTGTGTGGCATTCATCTGGTCTCTGATCTGAGCTGCTGTTAACTTGCCATTTCTGAGGCTGGTGACTCGGATGAACTTATCCTCAGAAGCAGAGGTGACTCTTGGTCTTCCTTTCCTGGGTCGGTCCTCATGTGTGCCAGTTTCCTTGTAGCGCTTGATGGTTTTTGCGACTCCACTTGGGGACACATTTAAAGTTTTTGCAATTTTCCGGACTGACTGACCTTCATTTCTTAAAGTAATGATGGCCACTCGTTTTTCTTTAGTTAGCTGATTGGTTCTTGCCATAATATGAATTTTAACAGTTGTCCAATAGGGCTGTCGGCTGTGTATTAACCTGACTTCTGCACAACACAACTGATGGTCCCAACCCCATTGATAAAGCAAGAAATTCCACTAATTAACCCTGATAAGGCACACCTGTGAAGTGGAAACCATTTCAGGTGACTACCTCTTGAAGCTCATCAAGAGAATGCCAAGAGTGTGCAAAGCAGTAATCAGCGCAAAGGGTGGCTATTTTGAAGAAACTAGAATATAAAACATGTTTTCAGTTATTTCACCTTTTTTTGTTAAGTACATAACTCCACATGTGTTCATTCATAGTTTTGATGCCTTCAGTGAGAATCTACAATGTAAATAGTCATGAAAATAAAGAAAACGCATTGAATGAGAAGGTGTGTCCAAACTTTTGGCCTGTACTGTATATATATATATATATATATATATATATACACACATACATACATACATACATACATACATCATAATTTTCTGTTCTTTATTTATTTCCCCTCTCATCCTTCCACCTGTCAACCTGTAGAGCAGAGACACACATACACACTACAGCCAACATAATCGTCCCCTTTTCTCCCGACATCGATAATTAACTGGCCTGTATTCACTTTTGTAATCACCTTTCTTGTCTGATCTGTATTCACTGTCTTTGTTGTCTTGTTAGTGTTTTGTATTGTCTTGCAATAAAAGATAAAAAAAAACTGGCTCATGCACATCTTTGAAGAGTCTCCTGAACAGGTGCGTAGGAAAAAACTTCAGCAGGTCAAGAAAGAAAAAAGATTCGGTCATTACGACCTTCAGGCAAACGAAGGTTGTAATGACCGAAATGTAGCTGCCTTGTCCCATTAAATATTTTACAGTGTGCGGGAATCTTTTTTCTGTCTTAACTTGCAATAAAAGATAAAATAAAATAAAAAAAAGCCAGATGTTAAGGTGTGAGTGGATTTTTTTTGTGCAGTGGGGAAGGGACTTTATTGTCAAAGATGACAAAATTATACGTAGTGGCTTGAGCGATTCCCAACTTTGGGTATTTGGCTGGAGTGAGATTTTGATGCCATGGACTCAATCACCTGTTAGCATGGACCTCTAGGAGGGTCTCAGGCAATCCTCTGTTGGTACTTTTTTTCTACTTTTTTTCTTTTCTTTTTGATAAACAAGCTCTATCTTGATGCTTTTTTAATGCGCTATGGCACATTATGTTGAATTCAAAGTACACATTATTGAAAAATGGAAATGTGTGTGTCAAAAACTGATAACTGATAATACTACATTTTATTTTTTAGGTGCCTTTCTAGACACTCAAGGTCACCTTATAAGCAAAGATAGAGACAATAACAGATTAATCAAGTCGGCAAAATAAGGAATAAAGTAACAGAAATAAACACTGGAAATACAACACAACAACAAAAAAATAAGCAAAAGAAGATTCAGTGTAATCCGCAGATATGTGTGGCTAGACAGATGGGAGTTAGATGGAAGAATAAGCTATTTAAAAGAGATGAGTTTTGAGGTGGGATCTGAAAGTAGAGAGAGTTGATGTCATGAATGTCCAGTGGGAGGGAGGTTCAGATGTGAGGGGAAGAGTGGCTGAAGGTTCTAGACCCCATGATGGTCGGACAGGCTGGCGGGACAGTAAGATGGATGGATGAGGAAGACCTGAGAGAGTGGATGTGGTTGTGGATGTGCAAGAGTTGGGGAGGTACAGAGGAGGTTGTGGATTGCCCTAAAGGTGAGGTGTAAGATCTTAAAGTCAACATGGTATTTAACAAGGAGCCAGTGAAGCTGCTGAAGGACAGGAGTGATGTGATTGATGGAGGGGGTTCTGGTGATGATGCGTATGGGTCAGCAGGGCTGCCAACTTTTCAAAAAACCTTGAAGTGAGATTTGGTAGGGCCAACCGAAATTTTGCCACATACCCTGCAATTTTTTGTATGGCCCATTCAGTGTCATTACCATACAGCAAAAACTTTTTTCTTTTTTTTTTAAATATACCATTTTCCATACATCAGTAGTTCTCAATGTATTAGCCTAACTCAGAGTGTACCAATTGAACCAACTGACCCAACAGTAAGACACAAGACACAGCATGGCTCAAATTTGTGCATGTTTACTTTGGGATTCTGTATAAAAATAAAGTCATCAAATAGTAAACAGATATACAACATCATGCAAGAAACATTTAAATAAAAATGAAAACCCCCAAAAGCTACAGTATCTCACATAAGTGAGTACACCCCTCCCATTTTTGGAAATATTTTATTATATCTTGTCATGGGACAACACTATAGAAATGACACTTTGATATAACTTAAAGTAGTCAGTGTACAGCTTGTATAGTAGTATAGATTTACCTTCCTCTGAAAATTACTCAAAACACAGCCATCAACATCTAAACAGCTGGCAACATAAGTGAGTACACCCCACAGTGAACATGTCTAAATTGTGCCAAAAGTGTCAATATTTTGTGTGCCAACCATTATTGTCTAGCACTGCCTTAACCCTTTTGGCATGGAATTCACCAGAGCTCACAGGTTGCTTTAGGAATCCTCTCCCACTCCTCCATGATGACATCATGGAGCAGATGGATGTGAAGACACCTTGTGCTCCTCCACCTTCAGCTTGAGGATGGCCCACAGGTGCACAGGTGAGTTTAGGGCTGGATACATACTTGGCCAGTCCATCACCTTTACCTTCAGCTTCCTCAGCAAGGCAGTTGTCATCTTCTAGGTGTGTTTTGGATCATTATCATGTTGGAAAATTGCATTGCAGATCAGTTTCTGAAGAGGGGCGATCATGGCCCGCTTGGAATTCATGTTTCCTTGAATGAACCGAGATCCCCAGAGCTGTCCCTTGCCTACAGTCAAGTATAGTGGTGGCAGCATCATGGTTTGGGGCTGAATGAGTGCTGCCGGCTCTGGGGAGCTCGGTTCATTCAAGGAAACATGAATTCCAAGCGGGGCATGATCGCCCCTCTTCAGAAACTGATCTGCAATGCAATTTTCCAACATGATAATGACCCAAAACACACCTAGAAGATGACAACTGCCTTGCTGAGGAAGCTGAAGGTAAAGGTGATGGACTGGCCAAGTATGTATCCAGCCCTAAACTCACCTGTGCACCTGTGGGCCATCCTCAAGCTGAAGGTGGAGGAGCACAAGGTGTTTTCACATCCATCTCCTCCATGATGTCATCATGGAGGAGTGGGAGAGGATTCCTAAAGCAACCTGTGAGCTCTGGTGAATTCCATGCCAAAGGGGTTAAGGCAGTGCTAGATAATAATGGCTGGCACACAAAATATTGACACTTTTGGCACAATTTGGACATGTTCACTGTGGGGTGTACTCACTTATGTTGCCAGCTGTTTAGATGTCGATGGCTGTGTTTTGAGTAATTTTCAGAGGAAGGTAAATCTATACTACTATACAAGCTGTACACTGACTACTTTAAGTTATATCAAAGTGTCATTTCTATAGTGTTGTCCCATGACAAGATATAATAAAATATTTCCAAAAATGGGAGGAGTGTACTCACTTATGTGAGATACTGTATGTTATTGTGACATTTTTGAACATCCCCAAACTACATGCAGCTAATACCAATTTAAATAAAAAAAATTTTAAATTAAAGTTTAACCATTTATACAAACAATTCCCAAAATAGGGAGGCTACTGTCAAAGTCATTAAGATCTGTGTGCTTTGTTGTACTTGCTTGTGGCCTTTTTTGAGGCCTTGATGATTTCTGGGGAGGGCTCCCACGTGAAGCAGAACTCCAGGCCAGCCATCTTTATTGTCATTATTGATGACAGGGTTCCATCCAGAGCCAGGCTGTTCCTGGTTTTAGTCTCTCTCTCTGCATCTGCATTGGAGTGGGGTAACACCAGGATCAGCTTTGCAATGGTGGCAAGTCTCATGAACAGACTTAACCCTGTCACCTATGAAGAATGAACCAAGAACACAGTGGAAACAAAATCTCACATTCCTTTGAAAGATGAGTAAAGGTTGATAATTAATTTTGTCTAAAACAAAATGTACGCACCTACTGTATATGATGCTTTATACATACATAACAAATTATTCTAATTTGTATATACTACTATATATACAGTAATTAATATACAATTATAAAGCAGCATAGAGGAATGGTTTTGTATAGATAAAACAGACAAAATTAATTAGGCATCAACCTACAGTATACTTTTACAGCTGCATTGAAACCTCAAAATAATATGTACAAAGCTCTCGAAATGCCTTTAAATGATCTCACAACACAAAAAACAAATATGCAAACGTTACTTAACGTTTAAGAGCACAAACACTTAACATACATACCTAAAAAGAGCGGGGGAAATCGATCTTCTTCTTCTTTTTCTTCTTCTTCTTCTCCTCCTCCTTCTCCTTCTTCTTCTGAGTGCAGTCTCGGTGTCAATTGGGCCACAGCGCCACCAACATCCAATGTAGCGGTCGGGAGGTGTATTGCACATTGAAACAGGAACTTTTTTTGTTCTGGCTCAGACGGACACTTCAGCGTGAGAAATCGGGGGTGTGGTGTGAGAGCGTGTGAAGCCAATCAAATGCGTGTGTCTCACGGCCAGTGCATGAGAGATGGCAGTCCTGGGTCAGCCTGTTTGGTCCTGTTGGTCAGTGTTTAATTATTCAAATGACATTCATGGTCCCAGAGAGTGAGTGACCTGACATGGTGTGTCCGTAAATTCAGTGTGACGCTCTACAATAAAATGAAAGCCCTGTTGGTCGAAGAAACAGAGCATTATGTTTCTACATGAATTAATGAATGGTTAAGTTAATCACACATTCACTCTGCTTGATGCTCTGCTGCTTTGTCTCCCCAGACAGAGAGCATTACTTATGTCTGTGGAGACAACAGTGACAGTGTGTGACTCAGATATGTGACAGTTGGCAATCCTGATAAATAGCCTACCGATTGCCTCATTGAACAGAGCCTGTTATACCTGTTTTTTGACAACACTATTAAAAAACCCAGCCCTCTGACTACGCCTTATATTGTTAGACAACATTCTTGTTATGTTACTTATGATAATGGTATGTCTTCAAATGGTATCAGATGAATCTGAGCCAAGTCCTCAACGAGGGCACGTCTCAAGCCCGTCGTAGAGTTTCCAGAAGTAAAAAAGCAGATTCAGCTGTGCCTTTAAAAGAAACTCACCCCATTGAGGTGGCTCTTTTGGCACGTAGGAGTGTTTAATGTTACAACAAGGTGGGATACTCTTGTCTATTACTGCTGTGAGCGTGCTCCAGTGCTGTCTGAAGTCACCACCCTCCCATTCATTACCGGGAAATCGAGCAATCACAACGAACTTTTCGGCAAATGAGCAGGACAGAGTGCAGAACCAGCTAAGATATCATCACTGTGTTCTCTCCACACGATTCTCTGCTGAGGTAAGACACATTATATGCTCGATTAAAGTACATTTAGAGTTTCCTTTTGTAGACGTGAAAACTAAATGTTGCCACCAACCATTCTAATGTACATGTGAACTTTTGAGGTACTTTTATACTTCAGTTTTATGTCACTTTATACTTCTGTTCTACATTTCAGAGATGAATATTGTTCTTTGTTCTCAATTACATTCATTCAACTATAGTTACTGTGTACTTTGTTGATTAGGAGTTACAAAGGGGTAAAACTGGATCAGTTAATAAAATCATGCAGTCAAAACTTTATGTAGATAAAACAATGAAAACTTTAGCATATTACCAAAGTGCCAAAAGTTAAAGTAATCATTATGCAGAATAGAATTCTGTAGATTATTGTTGTATAACAGTATATTGATACATTATGTGCATATCAATTTAATATTGCAGCTAATGGTTGGGATAATTTGACCTACTTTGTATATTGATCTACAGTAATACATCATAATGTATTTGATAATTATAGTTTGTATCAACCTGAACATGTTAAGTAAGTAGGAATTATAACTTTAAAATGCAGAGAAACATGGGGGGTGTTAAGTTCTTTTATCTGTGGGATATTTCCTTTTATCTGGTGGGGGGAAGTTTCCTGTACTGGTAAATTTGTTTTATGGAGGTAATCCAGTTCCTTATGTATTTTTGTTTAAACTTTTTGGAGAGTTGATTAACTATGCATTTTTGGAATTGTTGGAACATGAGGAATATGAAAACAAATGTTTCTTCTTTTTTTTTCCAAACTCTTTTTGGTGGCCATTTTGGATTTTAAAAATGGCAAGTGTTCAAAACGCCTTTTTAAACAAAATGTCAGGTTCCAAGCTATGCAGGTATTTACTTTCATGGCTAAATATGCATTTTTTACTCAGATATTAAGATAAACTAAGAACAGTCACTTGGATATACCATAATTGAATTTGATGGTCAAAGGTCAAAGGACTGGTGTGCGGAGGCGTACAGCCACAGGGCGGTAATTACAGTTTTAGTGACTGCCTGTCAACTTAAAATGTAATTCCTAATCTTCAGTATAACTTTGATTTTGATCCTGGTTCTGGTTCTCACCTTGTTTACTGCAAAAGCAAAGGTCAGTGCATAGTAAGTCTTTTGACCTACAGGAACATCTTCGTGTTGACTATCCATTGCAGTGGCATCTCACCCTTTCAATGATGGCCTGAAGAGCTGGCAGTACATGTGGGTCTCAACTGGCCTTTATCATCCATGTACACATTTTGCCCCAAATTTGGGGCCAGAATTTGAGCTTGCACATGTAGTTCCCCTATCAATAAGCTGTTTCAGCGCATCTTCTGTAGGTGGTAGCTTGATACTCTCTGCCTTATATTTGTCAAAATGTGCCATCTCAGCTCTGGAATGTTTCTTATTGTGATTCCTTTTGAGTAAAAGCAAGTACACATAAACCTAGTCGAGTGGTTCTGTTGTTCCTCCACTACTAAAAAAATTATCTGAAAGCATCCTCAGAGTTTCAACGATGTCATCTTCGGTGCGTGGAAGATCTTCAACCATCTTCCTGTCAGTGTTGGGCAAGCTACTTGGAAAGTGTAGTGAGCTAAGCTACTAGTTACTCTAATATTAAATGAAGCTTCACTACATCAAAGCTATCACCCTCAGAAATGTAGCAAGCTAAGCTACAGCAAAATGAAAGTACATCCAAGCTTTTTACTAAATTGAACCAACCAACCACTGCCAAGTCAGTGTTACCTTACTGATCAATAAAACTGTCAGTCAAACAGATAGGCAGGTAAAAAAGTTAAGTTCAATTGTTTATTGAACAGTGAGCTGCACTAATTCCCAACACGACTCAAACCACAACAGCAAGAATGAAGACCTGCTTCAAACAGTCACAACATGGTCAAACACGTACATGGGTGTATGTATGTGTATGTACACTGTAAAAACTCAAAATCTTACCAAGAATATTTATTTCTGTCAAAACAAATATCATTACAGTTGAAATAAGACTCATCATCTAAAAAGTAACTTGTTTTTAGACAATTTTCACTTGTTTCAGGAAAATTTTCACTTGAAATAAGTAGAAAAAAAATCTGCCCATGGAGCAAGTTTTTTTTTTTTTCTTATTGCAAGCAAAAGAAAAAACTTGCTCCATGGGCAGATTTTTCATACTTATTTCAAGTGAAAATTTGCTTGAAACAAGTATTTTTTAAGTGTAAAGAGATGTGTTTTGACTAGAAATTAGGCTAGTAAACACGTTTTAGTAAACACATTTTATAGTGAGCAGCATACACATGTATGTCCCCTACAAATCCCAACCATGTTTACAAAGTTTGAATGAACGAGACGGACGCAAAGGAAACGGAGGCTGCGAATTGATCCTTTTGCCTCTGTCTGCAGGAACGAATATAAATCCCATTCATGATGGGGTCAAATGGATTATGTGCATTATTAACCACAAAACAAGCATACTGCGTCTTAATGACATATAACACTCATTATGCTTCAGCTGAATCCTCTAAGCAAATGACCATGTTGAATTGAAATTAGTTTATCACGTTAAATGTCCGAAATTGTATGAAATTGCTCCAATGCGTTAAACCAAACTTTGCGCATAATCACACAGCCTGATATGCCCTGGCAAACACAGCAGGACTGCTGTACAGACCGTTGGTCTTTCTTACCCTAACCCTGGTTATTTTCTGAAAGCACAAAGCAAAGAAATGTCTTTTTTTCTCCCCTGGTCTGCTGTCAGCAGAGAGCAGCGGCTGCAGCGGGGATGTCAGCACCACGGATGGCTCACGTAAAAAGACTTGACAAGCGTCTCCTTTAAATGTGTTTGCTGCTAGCGAAATTATACATAATAAATGAAGACAGTGACATATTTTCAATAAAAAACAATGAGTTGAACGTTCATTTCAAGCTTTTGTAGTACAATGAGTTTCAGAATTGTGCGAGTGCGGCCGGAGAGCGGGCGGCAGTGTTTGATGCAGGAAACTCGATATGGACTTGAAAATCAATTTCAGAGTGGGGGTCGTTTGGAACGGCGGGGTTTCGGAACGGCGGTGTTTCGGAATGGAGGGCTGTCCCCCGTCAGGATCGTGTGGAAGTGACTCTGTGTAGTAGCGGTGACAGTTTTATTTCAGTCCATAATTCAGTCCCCGCCTCGTTTGAGCTTCAAAAATGATTTTGGAAATGTAACTTGTGTGGACGCTACCGCGCTAAGTGATCAGTAAAAAGAGCTTAACTACTGAGAAGTTACTTGATTCAGAAAACAGCGACACTACCACCAAGCTACTGAGAAATGTAGCCTAGTTAAACTACAAACGTCCGCTACTGTAGTGACGCTACTGCCCAACACTGCTTCCTGTATATTTTAGAATCCAGTTTAAGATTTTATTGTTTATTTTTAAGGCTTTGAATGGGCTGGCCCCATCCTACCTTTCCGTTCTTTTGCAAAAATGTGTTTCATCATGGTCATTGAGATCGGCGGCCAGATCACTTCTTGTTGTCCCAAGAACAGGGTTAGCGCAGAGGGGAGACAGAGCCTTTGCAATTGTGGCCCAAACTCTGGAATGAGCTGCTCCTCCAGGTTAGACTGGCCGATACCCTCCCTGTTTTTAAATCTCGTTTAAAAACCCACCTGTTTTTGTCGGCCTTCTTGGCCCCTGTATGAGAGTTGGCAGCCTTTTGTAGTCTTATTTTGTGTTTCCTTTTCTTGTGTTTTATTTATTGACTTTTTGTATATTATATTTTATGTACAGCACTTTGGTCAACGCTGTTGTTTTTAAATATGCTATATAAATAAATTTGTTAATTTATTGTAGTGTATCTTGCGTTATTCCTAGTTAACACGACACAACTTAAGCCCTGATTAGCCACTAATTTAAAATACTCTAATTTTTGGAGCTCGCCACCAGGGGCCCCAGATAAGACACAAATCAGTGTTAGCTCCACACTCACAAAATTGGTGCTCGAATGCAAACTGTTCAAAAAAGTGAGGCGAGAAGTCACCAATGCAATGCTGCCAGATATCTAACATGGTGAGTATCTGGACCCAGGGGTTGACTGGGACACAAATTCAGCCCGGGATACTCAGGCGCACCTGCCCACACACTGGTCCCAACGTTTCTACCTATAATCCGCTATATGTTGTACACACTACATAAACGCTGTCCTCAGAATCTGCTGCATAAGAAAATCAGCATCCAAACTATAAAATTAATGCAATAATGAATTGGCCACAAATGGCTATGTGCTTATTATTTAACTTAAAATAAGAGCATATGACTTTATCCTAATGTAGCAGCATAGAAATGTTTAGTCATTTTCTATGTACTACGTTGCCACTTTAAGTGGGCGCCCCAAGTGGCCAGTCATCAAGGTGGCAGCATATAAAAGTTGTGCCCCCCCCCCCCCCCCCCCCCGTTTCTTCCTTTTGCGCTCCCACCGGACACGTCACTTCTGGGTTGGAGGTGTTTGCCCTCGAAAAGGTATGGCTGCTCGCTGTTTCCTGTCTTCTGTTGTTTGGTCTCTTTGTTGTGCTGAAGGCATGTATTTTGTACTGCAGAGTGGCGGTTCATGTGCCCCTGGCTCCTGTGTGTGCCGTCTGGTTGTTTTATGCTGGGAAGTGTCCTTCTCTCTTAGCGTTGTTGTGCATGCTATCATGTGGCTAACGCTAGTGTGGTCACAGGTAAATGCTGGTAGCTGCATGGGTCCCTCTCTCCCTCCCTCCTCGCGTGTGTGTGTATATCTGCTGCTTTGAAAAGGTGTGTAGCTTTTAATGTAGCTTGCAAACGCGTCATTTTTCAGTTTAGTGTAGATCGTTTGAGTAACACTAACTTTATTAGGTGAAGCTGTAATCAGATGTTCAAGTTTACCGCTGTAGCGTGTGACGTCATAATCAGCTGACTGGGACCGCTGCTGCTTTGTCTCTGCTGCTTGTCTCGCCTAAACTTCTACGTGGCGTTGCTTATGCCGCTTTGTCTTGCCTCACTTTTATATGGTTTTGTTTATGCTGCATTGTCTGCACTGCTGGGTACTGGGCTGCTTTGGGCCGCTGTGCCCTTAGAACTGTGCATTCATCCTGCCTTACTGGTGCTGCTCAGTGGCTCTGCAGACCGGCTCTTACCTGGGTTCATCCCCTCATTTTAATGTATGAATGAAGTGTGGGGTTACACTCCCCCATATTTTTGGATTATTTGTATAATTTTGGATTTATTTTTTTCCTGCTTTAATTATTCTGGCATAGCCATTTTAACCTGCCCATTATTTTGCATATTTTGGTTCATTTCATATTTTGGTTCATTTTGTATTTGCCCATTTAATTCCTTGGTTGATTTTTGGTTATTTTCTTTATGCAATTTAGCCCTTTGTTTTGGGCAGTTTTCTTTATTTGCTAATTTGCTCTCTTTTTGGGCAGTTATGTCATGTGTCTGGGTGATTTGTGTTTTCTCTGTATTTTTGGGATCCTTTCCCCTCTCACTATTTTTTGTCCCACCAATAGGCCTCAGCTCTGATTGGTTCTCCCCTTTTCTTTTTCCTGTGTGAATGGTGTGTTTTATTTGTTTTTAGAAGAATAAAGTGTACACTATTTTTAAAACCTTGAACCACGTCTCTTGCCTGAGTAAAACAAACCTGTGTGTCCTGTTTGTGAAGGTTAATAATTCTCTGGGTGAAATTCCCAGAGTGGCGTTGTCTGGCAACTTGTTAGTGTATATTGTACTGTACTACTTCTCCTCCGCTCACCTCCTTCCCCCCTTGCCACACTAATGCATCTAATTTTATGCACAATATAATTGTCTGCCCTGTCCTGCCCAGCCGTGCTCATGTATTACATAAGCCCAATTTATATCTCCATAGATACAAAAAACACAGAAAAGTCCAAGGTACTCTCTTTAAATCTATAAAATGCCTTTATTCACATGGCATTTTCACAGTGACATTAAAAACCAAACTCCGACGCGTTTCGGCATAACCTTCGTCAGGGAGTCAAACAGCGTTATGAGGAAACACCTTATTCTTAGTGGTGTTCCACCAATGAAAATCTTCCACCTGGTCCCAGTGACACAGAGAGAGTGTGGAAATCAGCCAACCCCTGTAGAGGGCGTGGCCTCTACAGGTGGACACAGAGAGGGTGTGGAAAAACAGCCAACCTCTGTAAAGACCCACCTTAAAATAAGATAAAACTGAAGAAAAAGGGCAAAATCATGAGTATTGACAATCATCAGAGAAGTTAAAGGGACATGCAGCAATATATACAATAACAGTGGTTGTCCAAACAAACAAATATTGACAACTTAGAAAAAATAATGAATTCACAGAAACACTGTAAAATCTAGGTCTTCATTAAGGCCAGGATGTCTGGTAGCCTGTAATTTGTGTATCCAAAAAGCTTCCTGTTGGTTCAGTGTTTTTAGTCTGTCACCTTTGCGTGTGGAGGATGGAATGTGGTCAATACCAAAGGCTTGTAAAGTGGATGGATTACTGTTATGGAAGTCCAAATAATGTTTTGCCATAGGGTAATTAACATTACCAGTGCGGATGGCATATTTGTGTTCTGCTAACCTGTCCTGAAAATATATCTCCATGGCTCACAGCCATGAACTAAGGAGGTATAAATTGGGCAATAGGCCCTATAGTCAACTTTTAGTCAACTTATTACTACAACAAAAAAATCCCACTTAATACTACTAAAAGGGTTTTCCTCTGGCTAAAATGTAATGCATTGTAGGGTATGCCTTCACATTGCACCTGTCATATTTCTGGTCTCATCCTCCTCCTCATCACGACTGGGGTTAGTCTGTCCCTCAGCTTCATTGTCCTTGGGACTGGGAGCACCACCTGAAGTTAATTTCGTGCATCCACAGGTAAAAAGCAAGCGCATATTTTCTTTTAGTACAGGTTTAAATTATAATGACTTATTGCAATACCTAGTGGGCTAGTTGGCCTCTTGAACCGGACACCTAGAAGAAATATCAATCAATCAATCAATCAATCAATCACTTTTATTTATAAAGCCCAATATCACAAGTCACAGTTTGCCTCACAGGTCCTTACAGCATACGACAGCCCTCTGACCTTAGGACCCTCACAGCGGATAAGGAAAAACTCCCCCCCTACAAACCTTTAACGGGGGAAAAAAAACGGTAGAAACCTCAGGAAGAGCAACTGAGGAGGGATCCCTCTTCCAGGACGGACAGACGTGCAATAGATGTCGTACAGAACAGATCAACATGATAAATTAACAGTAATCCGTATGACACAATGAGACAGAGAGAGAGAGACAGAGAGAGAGAGAGAGAGAGAGAGATGCAGGACAGACGATAATGTTAATAGCTTACAACAACATTAATGAAAGTAATAATATTATAATTCTGGCTGTTGTGGTACAATATGTGGAAAGTATATATTAATATCTGATAGTATGCATATGTGACAATAATCATATGTGTATAATAACAGTAGAAGTATGACTAATGACTAATGATGGCAGCAGCAGCAGGAGGCATCTGGCAGGACCACGGCAGCAGCACAACCACACACGTCACACCATCCAGGTACTGCTGCAATATAAGTTAACCTGAGAGACAGTGGAGCACAAAGGCTCCGGAGAAGAAGCCGAGTTAGTGACATGCAGTATGGCCGAGTTAGATGCAGTAACAGGACACGAGAGAGAGAGGAGAGAAGGTGCCCGGTGCATGCAATTTGCCAAAACCAACCTTGCACATTACACACTCACGAACGTTAATTCACCTGCTGTGGCAATGTCAGCTCCAGCTCTATCTCCGTCGTTAGCAACACCAGCAGCCTCAGCCCATCGACCAACACCGCGGCCCAACAGGTCGGTTATTTTGGAGCACTTCACTGTCTCTTCTTGTAAAGATTTAAGTTTTTTTTTTCTTTTAAGAGTTTTTCCGCGCCACCCTTATTCTTATTTTTTTTTACCAGCTTTATCCATGTTTTCAGCACTAATGGTCAAACTAGCCTGGTCTGCCATGAGTAATGACTGAGGACTGCAGCTGAGCCAATCAGATTTCAAGAAAAACGAGAGCCTCTTTAGTACCTCTTCGTACGTTAGCTAACGTTAATACACCTGCTATAATGGCACTGTTGGCTCCAGCTCCATCTCCGTCGTTTGCAACACCAGCAGCCTCAGCCCGTCAACCAACGCCGTGGCCAAACAGGTCGGTTATTTTGGAGCACTTTGCTGTCTCTTCTTGTACAGAAGTTTTTTTAATCAAGTTTTTTCCACGCCACCCTCTCTTTTTTTACCGACTTTATCCATGTTTTCTGTCTACAGTCAAACTAGCCTGGTCTGCCATGAGTAATGACTGATGACTACGGCTGAGCCAATCAGATTTCAAGAAAAACGAGAGCCTCTTTCGTATTGGAGGAGGCCGTTCTTATCTCCCCCTTCAAGCATCAAAACATAAGATTGACACCTACGTTCACTCTGAACATCTCACAGCAAACAAACAACATGGGGGGGACACGCATTGCAGTACTGACAGCTAGCAACTAGCCTGACATTCACTAATCTTTTTTTTTTTCTTTGACAACCGGGTCGGCCCCACTGGCATTGACAGAGGTGTCCTGGAACATGCCCTTTCCTCTGATTGGCTCCATCTCTCACATCACTGGGGGATGCACTGAAGTATGTTTACATATCTCAACCTCAGAAAGACAGCCACATGGTTGCTCCTTGCGCACATGGGCAGCGCTGCGCTGCAGTCTCCTCTGAATGGCGTATGCCAGAGTGTTTATTCTCCTTGTGGTGCAGGGCAAGCAGGAACAGGACAGCACCTCACATTCATATTGTCACACCAGTTCTTATTTAACATTATGCACACACATCCTCCCTTTCTCTCACCAGAGTTTTCTGCTCTGTCAAAACAATAGAAAAAGAGCTACCTGGCTGAATGACGCTGTCTGTCCACGCCTATGTCTCAGCTGTCTCACAAGCACTCACAAAGCCATTGTCTGTTAATTATATCTGTGATGCTGCAAACATGGAGACAGAATGGACATAGCTCATCCCTACAGCTCAATCTAGGTGAAAATGTGGGTGTAAATTCATTTTGTGGGATAGCAGCCATATTGGTAAAATGCAAATTAGAGATCATAAATAAAATACAATATGATTTTAAAATATATCATAAATCTGAGTATTCTAACGTGTTTCTAATGCTTAAACATATGGAATAGACACTAAGTTTGCCAAAAGAGTAAAAAAAAACACCCTCATATTTTAGGTAGCTGCCATCTTGGAAATATGCAAATTACGGTTACACGTGTCTGATGATAAAAATAACCTTTCCAATGTTTCTTATGGTCAAAAAGTTATAGCCATAGCCATTAGGATGGTGAACATATTGGATTGTGCTGCCATGGTCATCAGAATGCCAATCTTCGATGCCCCACTGTTGAGATGTCTTCTACATATATTAAGCTATATGTACCAAATTTGGTGCTTTTATCAGGAAATGAACAATTGATCAGCCATGCCACCCCACTATAAAAGAGACTTGATTCCTCACACTAAGTCTAAGAGGGTTAACTGCCAGCAGGAGTCTCCAGAAGATGCAGGGAAATGGAGGACAGGATCCTGCCTGAATTCAGGAGCAACCGGACAGGCAAACTAGGCGATTGCCTAGGGCCCCGAGCTGGAAGGGGGCCCCCAGAGACGGCTGACATTGGTCCATATCAATGACAATATGATGGAACCCCTATAGACACTGCAACAACGACAACACGTTGGAATCCCCCCTAATGGGGCTCCCTACTAGCTGCTGCTTGCAAGTGGCTAGAGGGGGCCTCCCAGAGACTGCTGACATTTGGTCCGTAATCAGTGACACAACTTGAAACCCCCTTAGACACTGCAACGACGACACGTTGGGAGACCTCCCTAATGGGGCCCCCTACTAGCTGACTAGCTGCTAGGGTGACCAGACGTCCCGCATTGTGCGGGACTGCACAGCATTTCCGTCTCTTTTCACGCGTCACGCAAATTGAGACCATGTCCCGCATGATTGGTTGCCACCCGTGCTAGCATTGTTGGAGTACCGTACTGTGGGATAAGTTCAAAGTCCATTCGCAAGAGGGTGAGTGTCCATGCGCTGTCCAATAACGGCACGCGCTGGCCACCTGGCACTCAATATCAATATAACAAATCATTCAGTAGCACACTGTGCGAGTACAGGTGAATCCTGCCGGTTGTGGGTTGAACGGGGGTCACAGACGGCGTATTCTTGTCAAATACGGCGCAAGATAACGGCTTACCGGCGACAGAGAAGCCCGACTCCAGGTCCAATAATTTCCTCTTTGTTGATTTCATGACTGCCCAGTAGTACCTGAACAGCCGAGCCGTGGCGGCACACAGGTATGTGATGTGTGAGAGGAGAAACGAGCCGTTCACATTTCTCTCTTACTGGCAGGTAATGGCCCACAAACCTCACCGCACTTCTTTACTTGTCAGGGGAGGAGGGTGGCTGGTTGATTTTTTATTTTTTATTTTTTTTTATTTTGATGCCCCCTATGTTCATCACTCATTGATGCTGTTTTTGAAGTATGAATAAGTCAATAAGTAATTTATTCCATTGAAATATCATTGATGTACTATAGAAAAGTGATTTATCTTTTTATAAATGACAAAAGGCACATCTGCCTCATTTTTGCTGTGGTATCGTGATACTACTCAGAACCATGATACTTTCACTGGTATCGTACAGTGGGTCCCAATTTTGGTACCGTGACAAGTCTCTGACGACTAAATTTCACACTGGGGGCGGGTGTCCCACATTGTCCCTCACAAACCTACTCCTTGTCGCATATTTGGTTTATTGGGACCTGGTCACCCTAGAGGCGGGGTGGGGGGGGGCCTCCAAGGTGCCTCTTGCCTAAGGCCCCCAGAGTGTCTTGAAACAGCCCTGCCGGACAGCGGACGCTCAATCTATTTTTAAGTAGGGTACGGTGTTATGAATCATTTTCTCTATAGTTCCTCATAAATCTATTGTGGTAGGATAACTGTTTCCATGTAAATCTTTTGTGTGTTGGAAACAAGTTTAATTTAAATTCCAGAAAAGTGGTATTGAAAGCCATGAGTGGCTATAGGCCTCTCATTGGTATTTGGAGCTGGTTGGTATGTAAAGCCTTTAATGGTATTGTAGAGCAGTTCCATGCAATCCCAGTAAAAAAGTATAAAGAATTGACAAAGAGAAAGAAAAAAAGAGGAAAAAAGGAGATTGTAAGAGGGTGGAGGAGTACTAGATAATCCTCATAGAATAAGTGTTTCACTAGCAAGGACCACGCCACAACAATATGTTGTTGTTTGTTTAATGTTTGTCTAATGTTGTAATTCCGGAGGTGATAGGTTGGTCTGGGAGGATGTACTGGAGATCGGGCAGAGGGAGACTCCTTGTGGGGGTTCTGTCTCAGGTGTTTTTTCCACCTGAGCTGATTACAGGCCCACCAGAAGATACTTAGAATGAGACATGGGAGAAGTAATCACCAGATTGAATAAGAAGAGATGAGAGGAGAAAGGAAGAGAGGATGAGGGAATGTTGGTGGGTATATGGTAGGGAGGATGATGGATGAAGGGATTGAGAAATCTGATACAGACGGAGCAGGATGGGTTGACCAGGTAGTGTCTGCCAAGTTAACACATTAACTTCATTTATTGCAAAACAAATTTTATATTTGATATAATGATACATAATTATATACTAAGTTAATATAATACATTATAGTACACCATAATAAAATGGGCATATGTCTGGGAAATACATAGAATAAGGTGGCTCATTCAGTTTCTAGTATACATACTTGCGTACACACCCCCGTGTACTAAATGGGTACGTTATTCAAAACAAATGTGTCATACAAACCACCTGGGTGAATGAGTTCCTCAAAGGTAGTGTGTGCCTGATAAGATCCAACCATACTTGTATGGAAAGATTAGTGTGACTGTGAATTTTGTGTTAATGATAAGCTCATTGAAGGTGTAAGCACATCTGTTGTTGTGAGTCAGTTCAAATATGGGGAACAAAACAGGGAAATTAAACCTTTACACAACCCTCTTTTAGGTCCTGCTAAAATAGTGGTAGGAAACTGGGGAAGCAAATGTGGTTGAGGATGTTCCACTTTGACACCATATCACCCTGGGGTTTTTCCCAATAATAGGCACATTGAGCACAGATTGGTTAAGAAGGTGTAGAGTACTGTTAGAAGAAAATGAGCAGGGAAGGAAAGTAGGGAAGAAAATTATGGATTGGCAAGCTTTTCAAAAATGGGAAAGGGAAGCTGAACTAAGCTAAGCTCAGTGGCAGGTTTAATGTTAAAACAAGAAATGAAAGATGAGAATAGGTGTGAAAGACAGACAAACAGAAACGCAGGGCAAGAGATAGGGCTCTGCCTCTGCCATATGTTCTCACTGCTCCTGGAGCCCCTCCTTGTCAAGAGGCACATGGACAAGGTATCATTGTACTCTGACCCTTCTACCCCCATCTGAAATCCAAAGAGACAATGACTATTTGTGCCTCTCACAGGAGTGTCTTTTTCCACTAGCACCATCTTTTGATCATTGGTTGCAGAGCCAAGGGGACAAAGGGGCGTGCTCCAAATGCCCATGATGGTTTTTCCCAACCCCTAGCCACAACCATGGCAGCCAGGAGGTGAAGGAGGTTGCAGAGGAATTGCCCGACCCACGAAATACTGGAAGTATGAAATAGGTCATAGCAGCACAGCAGTTAATGGCCAACCCTACAGGAAGTGGCTGTCTGTCGCAGATGTTTCAAGCTCTGATGGACCAACATTCAACCTGCCAACTGGTCCACCAGCCCATCAGTTGGATCAAGGAATTTTACCTTGATGCTGGACAGGTTGTATGAGGCGGTGTGTACCGCTTTTCCCTTGAGGGTCTGCTGACCTGAAATCCACAACACCAAGCAGAGGGAAGGAGCTGCATCTTGGCTGACTGTATTGGCTGGGAAACTGAGCCCATTGCATCTGTCTGGACACATCAAGAACAAGATCAGGGGAACTCCTGGCCACATGCACCACCTCCACGGGCCCTCTGTTCATTCTCCAGGATTGCTGTTGATGCAGCCATAGCAGGCAGTGGAGGCACAATTACACTTATGTTATTGACTGCTGAAAAAGAGGCATTGCTGTGAACAGTGCTTGATACCTTGTGGGCTCGAAGTTAGTTTGATGTTGGAAATATAAAGGGTGCAACTCTTGTTGTCCAGACAAAGGCAACTAATAGACCATGCAAAAGACAATACCCACTCAGCCCTGAGGCTATTCAAGGAATGGCTCTTGTCATTTAATCACTCATAGGATCAAGGTGCCATTTTGTAATGCCCTAATTCATCATGTAACACCTCTATCCTGCCTGTAAAGAAACCTGTTCAAGACCTCATGGTTGTAAATGAACACCCTGCCCACTGTCCCAAATGTAGCAACACTTTACCCAGGTGCCAGCAGACTCCTGTTGGTTTTCTGTTATAGATTCAGCATGCATATTTTAGCATTCCCGTTGACTCTGACTCACAGTTCTGCTTTTCCTTTCATGTTCAATGCTAAATGTTACGCCTCAACCAGAATGCCACAGGGCTTTGCCTCTAGTCTGACTTTGTTCGCATCGGCTGTGGTAGAAAACCAATTGCATTGGCAGCCAATGCATGGTAGCACACTTTTTTCAGTATGTTGATAATCTCTTTGTGTGTTCCACCACACAAGCTGACACAGTATCTCTGCTCTGCTTTTTGGCCATAAAATGGTCTCAAAAGACAAGCTACAGCTTGTTGCTCAATCAGTGCGTTATTTTGGCCATGTTATCAACAAGGAAAGGTCATAAATTGGGTCCTGACCACATCCAGGCTATCTTGGATGTTTCAAAACCACGCAAAAAGAAAAAAATGATGTCCTTTGTGGACTTAGTAGGCTGTTGCTGTCCATGAATTTGTGATTTCGCGGAGATCTCCCAACCCCTGTATGACATCACTTATGGGGGAAGACATTTGGACTTCTACAGGCAAAAACTGCTCACCTGATTCCAGCAAGGCTATTACACTGGCAAAATGTGTTACTAACTGTGTCTAATATCACCTTGAGGTATTGTACTGTCCATAACCCATGGAAAGCTTGGCATGTAACACTATTTGTATAGAGAGAATTTCACAATTAGATTCAAGATTCAGCATAACAAGGTTTCAGTTACCCCTTTGTTCTTTGTTTTTTTTCTGTTTCATTCCAGTACCAGAGGAAGTGGTTACAGTGTTGTGCTACGGCCATAGTTTGGGACTGTCATGAAGGCCAGAGCTTGTGCAAGAAGGGAGTACAGCGCCATCTTCCTCGTTCTGGCCGTGGCTGTCTTAATCTTAGTGCTACACAACATAGACGTTCTGGAGGTGAGAACCTGTTTTTAGTGGGATCAATTGAATGGTGGATCCTATTTGAAATGTTTAATGTTGGTCAGGTTTCAGGGTGTGGTTTATAAATATGTGTTTATAAATATGTGTTTCCCTGTGACTCAGGATAAGAGTAATGTTCTTCACTGTAAATAAATGCAATTTGAGTTAAATGTTATTTTTCCTCTCAGTCCTGCATTGTGAATTGCTGACAGCAGCAGCTCCTCTAGTTAGAGGATTAGGCTGACAATATTTTACACTTCCCATCTCCTGACAAGACCAAAATCATCAATGTGTTCCATTCTACTTTTCCCATCAGAGATTTCTGTATTTCTGTTTTCCTCTGTGCTCTTTTCAGTGGTTTGAATTAGGCAGGGCTCAGTCTGAACAATCTGATGCCATATACTTACATGCACCAATCGTGCACATAAATAAATCAACATTTGAATCAAAATCTGATGACAGCTGGTGAATGTCAATCAGATCTGATCAAAAACGTTTTTTTTCACTGTTTGGTCATGAATATTTGATATTAAAGAGAAATACTTAAGAGTTGAAGCCAGGTTTTCAGGGCCTTTAATGACTCACTATCATGTAGTCAATTGTTACAGAGCTCAAAGTCAAGATCTTCTGGTAACATTTTAAGTACAGTACAAGTCTAAAGTTACCTAAAATCTTTCTGAATATTGTCAGCAATATCAAAGCAGCTTCAGGTCAAATACTCACACACTCACATCAAAAAGAAACTGGAGTGGATTGCAAAACTAACACAATTATGAAAACTGCTTCTGACCCTAGATTCAATATTAATAAATGTTTTTATTTTTATTTTTATTTTGTTAATATAACAAAGTCTGAGTAAAAGATTCTGCACACTTTAGTCCTGTTTTCACCAAACATTTTCAGTATGGTACCTTTGGAACCAAAAGTAGCCTTCAGACATGGTACCTCGACCCTAGCATTTCCACCTTTAAATGTTGGCGGAGTTGTTGTCACTCACTGCTCTGTCCAGTACTCACTGTATTTCCTTATTATTGGTGACAAAGATGGAAGTCTGTGCCTCGTTTGTTGTCCACAAAACAAGGCTGCAGTCCAACATACTCTGAATAGGGCTGTCAATCGATTAAAAGAAATTAACTAATTAATCGCACAATTTTCTGTAATTAATCGCAATTGATTGCGAGATAGATTGATTGTGTTTAATCACATTTTGCTACTTAAGACTGAAGCTTGTAACGGATATTTATTTATGCAAAATCATGAAGTTAATGCAGAATAAACACAAATAATGTATATTTAAATTCAAATACTATTTTAATAGCTTTCTTTAAACTTTAAACACACATGAGGTCAGAGCTAGAACAGAGAAAATACAGGTGGACACACACACATATATATATATATATATATATACAGTACAGGCCAAAAGTTTGGACACACCTTGTCATTCAATGCGTTTTCTTTATTTTCATGACTATTTACATTGTAGATTCTCACTGAAGGCATCAAAACTATGAATGAACACATGTGGAGTTATGTACTTAACAAAAAAAGGTGAAATAACTGAAAACATGTTTTATATTCTAATTTCTTCAAAATAGCCACCCTTTGCTCTGATTACTGCTTTGCACACTCTTGGCATTCTCTCCATGAGCTTCAAGAGGTAGTCACCTGAAATGGTTTCCACTTCACAGGTGTGCCTTATCAGGGTTAATTAGTGGAATTTCTTGCTTTATCAGTGGGGTTGGGACCATCAGTTGTGTTGTGCAGAAGTCAGGTTAATACACAGCCGACAGCCCTATTGGACAACTGTTAAAATTCGTATTATGGCAAGAACCAATCAGCTAACTAAAGAAAAACGAGTGGCCATCATTACTTTAAGAAATGAAGGTCAGTCAGTCCGGAAAATTGCAAAAACTTTAAATGTGTCCCCAAGTGGAGTCGCAAAAACCATCAAGCGCTACAACGAAACTGACACACATGAGGACCGACCCAGGAAAGGAAGACCAAGAGTCACCTCTGCTTCTGAGGATAAGTTCATCCGAGTCACCAGCCTCAGAAATGGCAAGTTAACAGCAGCTCAGATCAGAGACCAGATGAATGCCACACAGAGTTCTAGCAGCAGACCCATCTCTAGAACAACTGTTAAGAGGAGACTGCACGAATCAGGCCTTCATGGTCAAATAGCTGCTAGGAAACCACTGCTAAGGAGAGGCAACAAGCAGAAGAGATTTGTTTGGGCCAAGAAACACAAGGAATGGACATTAGACCAGTGGAAATCTGTGCTTTGGTCTGATGAGTCCAAATTTGAGATCTTTGGTTCCAACCGCCATGTCTTTGTGAGACGCAGAAAAGGTGAACGGATGGATTCCACATGCCTGGTTCCCACTGTGAAGCATGGAGGAGGAGGTGTGATGGTATGGGGGTGTTTTGCTGGTGACACTGTTGGGGATTTATTCAAAATTGAAGGCACACTGAACCAGCATGGCTACCACAGCATCCTGCAGCGACATGCCATCCCATCCGGTTTGCGTTTAGTTGGACCATCATTTATTTTTCAACAGGACAATGACCCCAAACACACCTCCAGGCTGTGTAAGGGCTATTTGACCAAGAAAGAGAGTGATGGAGTGCTGCGGCAGATGACCTGGCCTCCACAGTCACCGGACCTGAACACAATCGAGATGGTTTGGGGTGAGCTGGACCGCAGAGTGAAGGCAAAGGGGCCAACAAGTGCTAAACACCTCTGGGAACTCCTTCAAGACTGTTGGAAAACCATTTCAGGTGACTACCTCTTGAAGCTCATGGAGAGAATGCCAAGAGTGTGCAAAGCAGTAATCAGAGCAAAGGGTGGCTATTTTGAAGAAACTAGAATATAAAACATGTTTTCAGTTATTTCACCTTTTTTTGTTAAGTACATAACTCCACATGTGTTCATTCATAGTTTTGATGCCTTCAGTGAGAATCTACAATGTAAACAGTCATGAAAATAAAGAAAACGCATTGAATGAGAAGGTGTGTCCAAACTTTTGGCCTGTACTGTATATATATATGTAGAGAGAGAGAGAGAGAGCACACAGACACATACAGGACAGGGAGGGAGAGAGGGAGGGAAACACACACACTCACGATAAAAAGCACACACACACACACACACACACACACGCAGAGGAAAAACAAGAAAGAAATAACTTACCTGCAAGGTTCAAGTAGTTCCTCCAGCTTTTGCAGTTTGGCAAGCTCCTGGTCAGTCAACATGGCAACCTTGCTGTTTTTCTGCGCCAGGGTGGTGGTCAGCGGAGATTTGTTTCTCTGGATCTGCTTGACCATTTCTATGATGGAATTCCATCTTGTTGGAACATCCTGAGCGAGTGATTCTTCCTTATGTCCGTGTGAAATTTGCTGTTCCATTAATTCCTGAGCGTTTGATGGACTATGCTTAAAGTGCCTGACAATCTTGTGACATTTGGCCAGAGCACTTTCAAATCCACTGTCGTTAAGGGAAACTGTGACCGTTCTTTGCAGAATGTGGGCCGTGCAGGGCAGATGTTCAAATGCACTTCTACTGTGCTAGTTAGCTGGCAGTTTTTAGCTATCCAAGTAACCAAGGAATTTGTCAATTTTTCACTCACAGGTTTCGTTATTTGCCCACGAGCACCACACTCCTGCAGTGTGGACTGGCGAGGCCCCGTAGAGGTGGATTCAGCAGGGTTGCAAATTGTGCAAGTAACTCTTGTTTTGTCCAACGAGCCGCCAGGCAACTTCTTAAAGTGAAATGTCCTTATCCATCTTTGTGCTGTCGGGTCTTTGCGACTGTCCTTTAGCCATGATAGCGCGGTTTGGCTGCTCATGTGATCAAAGGTTATGGGTCAGCCGCCACAGGAATTAAACAAAACTGCATTAATTGCGTTCATTTTTTTTAATGCGTTAAATGTTTTATATTAATCTCCTAAATTAACAAGTTAATTTTGACAGCACTAATTCTGAACAAAACAAAACAGGCTGCAGTGAGAGTCTCTCTTAACGGGATATTCAAAAATAGCGGGTTTGTGCACTTAGTCCTTCTCAGGCAAGCTCAGGGGTTGAGCGTTGCCATAGCTCAACACTATGCGCCCCTTTTTTTTCCCTGAGGATTGGGATATATGCAGATATGTAGATACAGTACAGGCCAAAAGTTTGGACACACCTTCTCATTCAATGCGTTTTCTTTATTTTCATGACTATTTACATTGTAGATTCTCACTGAAGGCATCAAAACTATGAATGAACACATGTGGAGTTATGTACTTAACAAAAAAAGGTGAAATAACTGAAAACATGTTTTATATTCTAGTTTCTTCAAAATAGCCACCCTTTGCTCTGATTACTGCTTTGCACACTCTTGGCATTCTCTCCATGAGCTTCAAGAGGTAGTCACCTGAAATGGTTTTCCAACAGTCTTGAAGGAGTTCCCAGAGGTGTTTAGCACTTGTTGGCCCCTTTGCCTTCACTCTGCGGTCCAGCTCACCCCAAACCATCTCGATTGTGTTCAGGTCCGGTGACTGTGGAGGCCAGGTCATCTGCCGCAGCACTCCATCACTCTCCTTCTTGGTCAAATAGCCCTTACACAGCCTGGAGGTGTGTTTGGGGTCATTGTCCTGTTGAAAAATAAATGATGGTCCAACTAAACGCAAACCGGATGGGATGGCATGTCGCTGCAGGATGCTGTGGTAGCCATGCTGGTTCAGTGTGCCTTCAATTTTGAATAAATCCCCAACAGTGTCACCAGCAAAACACCCCCACACCATCACACCTCCTCCTCCATGCTTCACAGTGGGAACCAGGCATGTGGAATCCATCCGTTCACCTTTTCTGCGTCTCACAAAGACACGGCGGTTGGAACCAAAGATCTCAAATTTGGACTCATCAGACCAAAGCACAGATTTCCACTGGTCTAATGTCCATTCCTTGTGTTTCTTGGCCCAAACAAATCTCTTCTGCTTGTTGCCTCTCCTTAGCAGTGGTTTCCTAGCAGCTATTTGACCATGAAGGCCTGATTGGCGCAGTCTCCTCTTAACAGTTGTTCTAGAGATGGGTCTGCTGCTAGAACTCTGTGTGGCATTCATCTGGTCTCTGATCTGAGCTGCTGTTAACTTGCCATTTCTGAGGCTGGTGACTCGGATGAACTTATCCTCAGAAGCAGAGGTGACTCTTGGTCTTCCTTTCCTGGGTCGGTCCTCATGTGTGCCAGTTTCGTTGTAGCGCTTGATGGTTTTTGCGACTCCACTTGGGGACACATTTAAAGTTTTTGCAATTTTCCGGACTGACTGACCTTCATTTCTTAGAGTAATGATGGCCACTCGTTTTTCTTTAGTTAGCTGATTGGTTCTTGCCATAATATGAATTTTAACAGTTGTCCAATAGGGCTGTCGGCTGTGTATTAACCTGACTTCTGCACAACACAACTGATGGTCCCAACCCCATTGATAAAGCAAGAAATTCCACTAATTAACCCTGATAAGGCACACCTGTGAAGTGGAAACCATTTCAGGTGACTACCTCTTGAAGCTCATGGAGAGAATGCCAAGAGTGTGCAAAGCAGTAATCAGAGCAAAGGGTGGCTATTTTGAAGAAACTAGAATATAAAACATGTTTTCAGTTATTTCACCTTTTTTTGTTAAGTACATAACTCCACATGTGTTCATTCATAGTTTTGATGCCTTCAGTGAGAATCTACAATGTAAATAGTCATGAAAATAAAGAAAACGCATTGAATGAGAAGGTGTGTCCAAACTTTTGGCCTGTACTGTATATGCGGCCAAAATCAATACATATAAACATTTGAAGATCCCCTCAATACTAAAAGTGTCTGTCATATAAAAACTTAAGTAATGGTCAGTGTTGTCATGTGGAATAATTAAGGTGTGTTGATTGAGTCACTTTGGCAGCTCGTGCATTGAGTAACATTACAAGTTAATGTTCCACCTTAAAATCCCAGCAGTTGGCCCAGTGAATGAAGTTATTTTTTTCTCCGACTCTGGCTGCTGCATGAGGCAGCAAAATGTCCTTAAATTAATTTTATAGTTACATTCCATTAATAAACTCTCCACAATATGAACAGTGGCTTCTGCCTCAGAACCAGCCACAACTTGGCCCTGAGCAGAGTGACCGTCCACTTTTGACCAATCAATGGACTGCAGTGTTCACAGCTCCACCTTTTAGTACCAGATCTGTGTACTTGGTACCCTAACAGAAGGGGTACCAAAAATGGTAACAGTTGTAGTGTAATGTACTGATTTACTGAAGACATATACTGTACCTTTTAGTTGACTTTTAAAAGATACGTGTTGAAGCAGTGTACTTTGTGCATTGACAAATTACACACTGGTTTATTATTTCATGTATTCCTATGATACACACACTCACTGAGCATTTAAGCATTGTGGTGGAGAAGTACCTAGGCATCATTTCTAAAAATAGCATGAGGATGGGCTCAGAAACACTGGTGGAAAGTTAGGGGAATTACAGCTTGTCCTGAGAATGACCCTAGTAAGAGGAGGCGGTCTTAGATTGTCTAGGAAAAACATTACTCAGCAGAAATATGACACCATTATGGTGGTAGGATGAAAGGAGAAAAAGTGACTCAGCAGAGGTGGGATATCGTTACGATCAGAGCCAAGTGGGAAGGATTAAGAAAGAGATGACTCAGCAGAAAATCTTTACAATAAAAACAAGTGCGCAAACAAAGAAATTTCAGTCTTGCTCCGGAGCTTGACTCATTGAGTTGTGATGTGTTTGTTGCCTGCGAGCACATTAAACTCAGTTGCATCTGATTCTACGTGTCTCCAGTGATTTTTTTTTTCCTCTGAGTATTTGAGTTTTTGATATCTAATGGAAGACAAAGAAAGTCCGTTTGAGAGGAAAAGAGCGAGGTCGCGAGCTTTCTGGCCCAGCTCCCGACCATTTGAATTATTTTGCTTCTACACAGTACAGAACGGTTCCATTGGTACCATCCACAACTTTTCATAGTGGAAACAGAAAAAAACAGTTCATCTTATTAAAGATTTTTATTGTATAAACACAGCAATATGAAAAAAAGCAACCCAACACTCTGACAATCTTGTTTTGACATCATGACATCACTGGGTGTGGTCACAGATAACATAACCAACAACACATACTTCAGAGCACAGTCGTTACTCCTTAATCATCAGCTTCATTTTACCTTCTCCTCCACTGTGATCTGTAAAGATTAATGAGAGAAAAATCAATGAGGTTTAATGGTTTTTACCTGGATTCTCTTCATCAGTGGAGTTTGTAAAAATATTGTTTTGCACTTTGAATGTGGCTCAGTTGTGTATGCAACAAAATCCAGTGCATCTTTTGGCCATGAAAATCTTCCTCTGTCAAGGGCTTCTGGGCAAATGAAATAAAATACACCAAAACATGAACTTTAGTGAACAAGACCTGCAATGCACACACACACACACACACACACACACACACACACACACACCCTTTGAATTTGAATGGCTTTAAAAAATGCATTCTCTCCATGGCTCAATAACCAACAACAGAGTAAGGACCACAGGAGAAGTTGCGAAAGGTAGAGATTCCTCCAGCTAACAGATCAACTGTTCTTATCAATCCCCCAAATATATTCAGTTACTTTGAGTTTGGGCCTTCTTGACCCTTTTGCTTTATTTAGGAAATTTGCTTTCTGTGTACTTAATTGATGCATTTTTGTTACCATTTCTCTCCTGACACCCTGCCAGTTTCACCACAAAGTGAACTCCACCATCATCGTCCAAAAAGTTTCCACTGATCCTGACATGAATCACAGCTTCTGCACCTTCCACCCACTCTCCCCTGAGGACGCTCTGGAGGAACGCCTCCTACTAGACTCCATTGCTTGGCCTGAAACTCCACCTTTGCCAGCTCCTGTTTCCCTGGAGAATACCAGTGATCCAGCTCACAGCACCTTCACCATTCTCCCAAGGAGGGGAGGAGGACAGTGGCATGTAGGGGATCAGCTGGAGGTCATGATAAAAATGTCTGACTTCCATGGTCGTCCCAAGAAGTATGGGGGGGACTTCTTACTCGCCCGCTTGCACAACCTGAAGCTTGGTGCAGGTGTAGCTGGGCAAGTGTTGGATCATCTCAATGGGAGCTACTCTGCTGTATTCTCTTTACCCTGGGAAGGAGACGCACAGGTTGAGGTGATGCTAAATACTATTATGTTAAATGTGGTTGTACCGCAGGTGTGTAATCTATCTTCTACGAAGGCATTGAGGGTCAAAACATAATGACATTTCAGAACACGTAAAGAAAACAACAAAAACAATATAATTTTCCAAAGCATTTCCTAAAATAAAACAACATTTTGGAAAATACTTCGGCATTTCAAAAACTAAACATTTCACCAAACACTTCCCAAAACACTACAACAATTCAAAATACAAAATGTTTCCCAAAACACTACAACATTTAAGAAAACAAAACATTTGGTGAGACTCAAATTAGAAAAGGTAGGTACTATTGGATTGAATTGAATATGCTGCTGCGCAAAAGGAGAGAGGGTGAGAGACTCAGCAGCAGAGCTGTGGACTGTGACTATCCTGTGCAGTATGCATGGAAATTAGGTATAATATAATATATTGGAATATATCTCTTGTTTTTACCCTGATGGCATGATTAAGTTGCTGAATTTGTCACTAGTAGCGTTTATCTAATGCTCCAGGCCTGTGAGAGGCAGCAATGTGCCACAAGGCATCCAGTCCACAGGAAATCAAACAGAAGAAGAATTACTTACATTTGTCACAGACTGACTGACACTGTTTCCAATCCACATCAAGGAGTCCTTGTCCAATAGTAATAATAATAGTAACTAGAGAAGCAATTTCTGAAGAAATTGCGGGTGTGAATGCTGCGAGCTGAAGCCACGCTGCAATGCTGCCTTGAATACAATGAAGTTTGAATGATTTGAATGTTTGAAAGTTTGTTGAAAAGCTGACGCCACACTGAATAGCTGCCTTTAATAAAATAAAGTTGGAATGATTAGAATATTTGAATGTTTTACTGAGATTTATGAAATCCAATATGGCCGCCGCCTAGTGACGCCACAATATGCAAATTAGATGAGTTAATTTACTCCCATCACAAACTTTGGGTCATGATGAATAGTTTTCTCATTTACAGTATGCCTTTATCTCTCACCACTTTCAAGTGAAAGCCTTTTGAAATGTTGAAATGAATATTTTCCTCAAATAACTCTGGCAACTAAAGGGTTAAAATGGAGATTCTGCCCCTGTCATGTCTGCATGTAAGATGTAGACACACACACACACACATCATGTTTCTGTGAGTTTGTGTGGCACAGCGGTTGCCATGGTAATAAACTAGGTGCACCTGGCAGAAGAGCAGAGAGAGACAGACAGAACACAGAGAAGAGAGCTCTTTTAGAGAAGATTTAACTCCTTCCCATACCCAAACCGTTGGTCCAATAATGAAAATAAAGTGATTGTGAGAGAGAGCCACTTCTTGTGAACGCACGTGTCATGTTTTATATTTCTACAGTCAAAAATGTGGTCACCAGAGCGAGTTACAAATGTGTTGCACCTCAGCTGTTTCCAGAAATTTCTCCTCTCAGATTACATGGGAGTGAATGAGAAGAAAATCGGCGCGCCCTTCGCTTTGGAGCCACTCAGCAAAAATGTGTACGTGTAAGAGATTCCATGTCAACATTTCTGTGACCAGGACAAATTTTCCTACGTTTTGTGGTATAAATTGTGTATGTACAGTGAAAATTGTGGCCGTATGAGCGAGTTGAAGAGAAAATTCAAGTATGAGTAGAGGGCTGTGTGTGCGTGTCTGTGTGTGCAGCCGTTGTCATGGCGATTCCTGACTTGCCTGCACTTGAGGTGCACACAGAGCGCATGAGAGAGCAGATCAGCAAAGGCTGTTTTTAATGGGTTTGAACTCCTCGAACAAATTCTTCCCATACCCAAACCGTTGGTCCCATCATGAAAATAAAGTGATGGTGAGAGAGAGCCACTTCTCATGAACGCACGTGTCATGTTTTATATTTCTACAGTCAAAAATGGGGTCACCAGAGCGAGTTACAAATGTGTTGCACCTCAGCTGTTTCCAGAAATTTCTCCTCTCAGATTACATGGGAGTGAATGAGAAAAAAATCGGCGCTCCCTTCGCTTCGGAGCCACTCAGCAAAAATGTGTACATGTGACTGATTCCATGTCAACATTTCTGTGACCAGGACAAATTTTCCACGTTTTGTGGTATAAATTGTGTATGTACAGTGAAAATTGTGGCCGTATGAGCGAGTTGAAGAGAAAATTTCTTGATGAGTTTACAGCTGCTCTTCACTCTAGTGATGACATCACCCACTCTAGCTCACGCAATACACACCCATTATGAAGTCTGAGAAGGGCTGAAAACTTCATGTATTTTAAACTGACTTTGTAGAAAAACTAAAAGAGATATTGAAAATTTGAATTAGTTCCTGAAAGTCGACGGCAGCGTCAACGTTTGAGAGTTGGAATGGAGTTTCTACGTCAATGTATGAATTCGTGATGTGTGGGTGAAGATGAGTGAGTTTGAAGGATTTTCTCATTGACTTCCATTATAACAAAGTTTCAGAAAACGCTGAATATTTTTGAAAGTTTGAATGGGATTGAAAAGTTGAATCATATGTAAAATGTCAGCAAAATGATGAATATTTTCCATTTTGAATGGAGTTTCTAGCTGAAAGTATGAATGGGTAGTCACAGTTTGAAAAAAGGTGAAATTTTTAGATTTTTGAGGATTCCGTAATGCATTCCCAATGGGAAAAGGATTTGGGAAAAATCGGAAAAATCTCGGAAAGTATGAATGTTAGGAAAAAAGTGAATACATCTGTGAATATCCTAATTCAGCTGAACGTTTTCATGTTTGAATGGTTTGAATCGGTTGAAGTTTGTGGAACTGGTAGCGGTCCAACCGTTTTCGCTCCATCCGCTTTAATAGAAGTCGGAATTTTAACGTTGAATTCCTGGGAAAATATTAAGGTTATGGAAAAATCTGAAAGTTTCCAATAATGTCCTAATGAAGCCAAATCAGAAGAAGTTTGAATGGTTTGAATCGGTTTAAGTATGTTGAAGATAATTGATGTTGAAAAACGCGGCGGAAGAATAATAATAAGAAGAAGAAAAATAAAGAATTTTGGTAGTAGAAGAACATAGGTTGTGAATGCTTGCAGCATTCACACCCAATAAAGAATTTTGGTAGTAGAAGAACATAGGTTGTGAATGCTTGCAGCATTCACATCCAATAATAATAGCTTATATTTATATTGCGCCTTTCAAGAGACCCAAGGACGCTTTAGAGAAAAATAAAAAAACAAAGAACAAAACAAAACAAAACAAAACAGATAAACAAACAAAACAAGACAGAGCAAGATAAACAGACTAGCTGCCAAAGGCCTGTGTGAATAACTGTCTTTTCAGCGCAGACTTGAAAGTGTCCAGAGATGGAGCAAGGCGAATCTCCATAGGGAGAGTTCCAGAGGGTGGAGGCCACCACACTGAAGGCTCTATCCCCAAAGGTCCGCCTGTTGGTGCGGGGGATGTAGAGGAGGCCTGAGTCAGAGGACCTCAGGTTCCGTGATGGGGTATACTGGTGGAGAAGGTCCGATAGGTACGGTGGAGCGAGGTTGTGGAGCTATTTGTATGCAAGTAGAAGAAGTTTGTAGGTTAGGCAGAACTTAACTGGAAGCCAGTGCAGGTGAATGAGGATGGGGTGATGTGCTGCCAAGGCTAAGTGCGGGTAAGCACCCTGGCAGCTGAGTTTTATACCTACTGGAGCCTGTCGAGAGCTTTATTGGGGACCCCGAACAGGACTCCATTGCAATAATCCAGCCGGGATGTGATGAAGGCATGGATCAGGGTCTCAGCCACAGAGGAGAGTGAAAGGTGGAGTCTGGAAATGTTTTTTAGGTGAAAAAAGGCAGATTTGGTTACAGATTTGATGTGTGACTCATATGAAAGAGTAGAGTCCAGGATGACGCCCAGGTTGCGTGCTTCTGGCACAGGAGTAACTTCCTTTCCCAGTGTGAGTCTCACCAAATGTTTGGTTTTCTGATATTGTTGTAGTGTTTTGAAAAATGTTGAAGTGTTTTGTAAAATGTTGTTGTGTTTTGACTCTCAGGGCCACCATAATCTTTTGTTTGATTGTTCACTAGGCTCCGTCCCCTTTAGTTACTGTCGACTGTCAGTTCATGTACAGCAGTTTGTAATAGTAACAGTGGCAGATTTAGAACTCAAATTTTAGAAATTGCAGCTTTTTTTTTCTATACAAAACTTGGGTCTCATTTGTAGCCACCGATTGTTGATTTTGTCAGCTGCAAAGTATCCCTCGCAGATTTTATCAGCCGTAGCTAGCTAGCTAGCTAATTAAACTACCCAAAGCTATATGAATTTGGTGAAAACAGCGACTCTAGTCACTAAGGTAACCCTGTTTTGGTGATGTGTATGATGTACATGTTGTCTACATGTACATTTTCTGATAGTAGCACTGACAAAGCTCCTGTGGGGAATTACTACACAGTAAATGTGCTAGTCATTAACCTGATGTGTTTTTTCTTTGTTTATAGTAATGCTAAAAATAGCAATTATATTAGAGCAGACAAACAGTTAATTATAATAACTAATTAATTTCTTACACTTTTGCTGTCATGTTTTCAGTTTTGAAAACATGACAGGCAGTCATGCTTTTTAAACATAAAACCATGTGTGCACATGTCTTTGTGTGTGTGTGTGTGTGTGTGTATGTGCTTTTAAACTAGCAACTAGCATGCACTCAGGCCTGTGGAGAATCTTACCACTGTTTAAGTTGTCAGTGCAAGCCACACATGGGAGCGTTTGTTGTTTAGCCACAGCCTTGGCTGTTTCATCGGTCAGTGCATTCCTTAGGTCCACCGACTCCATGCATTGGGTATGAGCGTCACACTTCACAACAGCTTCTTTATTTGGGAGGAGCATAGCCTGGAGAAGAACAGAATCTTGTTGAGCATTTTTTATAGGGATGCCAGATGAAGTAAGATGACCTGTTTCCCCAAATTTCATGGCAACATCCAAAAGCATATCTAGACTCTGTAAATTGAAACATTTTGACTGAAAGCTAAAGAGCAGGCACATGTCAATGCAACCAGTTCACCTTGTTGAGCATAAAAGTGCTCAGGTTACTTGGCAGATTCAACAATAGAGTCAGGAGCTGTCACAGCATAACCAGCATCTAGGGAACTGAACTGAACTGAACTGAACAAGAACAAGAACTGCCATCAACAAAATAAAGAATGGGAATATCAGCATCAGGAAGAGGAACATCAAATAAGTCTGGACAGGCTTGAGAAAGGGTAGTCGTGAGAATTTCACATATGTTCACCATCCTCAGGAGTAGGGAGCATAAAGGCAGGATTCAATGGACTGCATCTTTGAATTTGGATATGAGGCATGGAGGTCAATACCAGCTCATAATGGGATTGTCTTGCAGTAGAGAAACGCTGAGTAGATGCTCTCAGAAAAAGAGAATGGACTGCATAGGGAACGTACAGATGTAACTTGTGGCTGAGCACAATAGCGGCAGATGTTTTAACCACATAGGCCGCTGTTGCTACAGCTTTCAGACATGGTGACATACTCCTTGTCTCATTGTCAGGTTGTGTGGAATAAAAAGCAACAGATCGTTATTTGCCACCGTTGAGCTGAATCAAAACTGCTTGAGGAAAACCATCCTTTTCACACACATAGTCAGGAGGACCCAACACAGGAGCAGCAAGCAATGCTGGTGTCAGTTCCTTAAAAGCACGATCAGCCTCATCAGTCCATACAAGAGGCTCAAGGGGCGGCAGTAGCTCAGTCCATAGGGACTTGGGTTGGGAACCGGAGGGTCACCTATTCGAGTCCCCATCCGGACCAAAATATGGAGCGTGGACTGGCGGCTGGAGAGATGCCAGTTCACCTCCTGCCGAGGTGCTTGAGCTTCAATTAAGGCTTGAGCAAGGCACCGAACCCCCCAACCGCTCGGGGCGCCTCACCAAGGGCAGCCCCCTCACTCTGACATCTCTCCACTTTGTGCATGTATAAGTCCTGTTTGTGCATGTGTGTGTATTTCGGACCTGTGTGTAATTGACAGCAAGAGTGAAAACATTGAATTTCCCCCTCAGGGGGATTAATAAAGTAAATAAACTTAAACTTAACTTAAGAGCAGTTGTGGCAGAGATATCGTAGAGTGGGCGTGACATGGTAGCATAATCATTTATCCACTGTCAGCAATAGCCAGCCAAGAAATTATCTCATTTAAGCTTTAGTTTGGTTTGCAGAGTTTTGCAATAGTTTTAACACGTTTAGTGGACAGAGCTCTGTCCTTAGAGCATAGGACCCAAGTATGACACTCCCTGTTGTACCAGTTGTAGTTTTTCAAGGCTATTCCTATGTCCCTCCATTGGCAACACCTTTGACAGAGTTGCAGTATCTACACTGCTCAACAAATTAAGGGAACACTTAATCATCACAGTATAACACCAAGTCAGTTAAACTTCAGGGATATCACTCTGTCCATTTAGGAAGCATGAGTGATTCAGGTGAATCACTTTCACCTGCTTTGGTGCAAATGAAAGTGACAACAGGTGCAATGGAGAGGCAAAAGCAAGACAACCCCCAAAAAGGAAATGGTTTTGCATGTGGTGGCCACAGACAGTTGCTCTCTCCTTATCCTTCCTGGCTGATTCTTCTCCAGTTTTGTGTTCTAGTGTCCTTGTCACTACTGGTAGCATGAGGCAGTACCTGCAGCCCATCAGGTTGCACAGGTCCAGCTCCTCTAGGATGGCACATCCATACGTGCCGTCACAAGAAGGTTTGTTGTGTCTCCCAGTTTAGTGTCAAGAGCATGGAGGAGATACCAAGAGACTGGTTGTTACACTAGCAGAGCTGGACAGGGCTGTAGAAGGGCATCAACCCAGCAGCAGACTGGTGTCTGTACCTTTGTGTGAGGAGAAATGGGGGGAGCACTGCCAGAGCCCTACAAAATGACCTCCAGCAGGCTGCTGGTGTGCATGTTTCTGTCCATACTGTCAGAAAACAGACTCCATTAAGTCCAACCATTTCTGTCTAAATAAGATAAGATAAGATAAGATACACCTTTATTGATCCCATAATTGAGAAATTCCAGTGTTACAGCAAAAAGAGGAAAGAAAAGAGTCAGATTAAAGATTTCAAAATTTAAACTTAAAAACTTAAAACTTAAAAAACTAGGCATGAAAAATAAGAACAAAAATACAAGAAACGACGATAAATAATAACAACAATTAAAGCTGCGAGCAGCATTGGTCGGGACCTCGGACCCTCGCTGTCAGCCTCCAGCTCACGTAGACAGTGTGAGTTAGCCTATTCGTAAAAGTGGAAATGTCGATAAAACAAGCAATGTCAATAGAACGCAAGGTCATTTTTGGCAATGAACCCATGATTTGGGAGTAGAACTTTCATGGCTTCTGAAAACCAAACTACTGACGACATCAATCACTCAATCATTCAGTTTTATGTATAAAGCCCAATATCACAAATCACAATTTGCCTCACAGGGCTTTAGAGCATACAACATCTCTCTCTCCTTAGGACCTTCGCAGCAGATAAGGAAAAACTCCCTTTAACAGGAGAAAAAAACAGTAGAAACCTCAGGAAGAGCAAATGAGGAGGGATCCCTCTTCCAGGACTACAGATGTGCAATAGATGACATACGGAACAGATCAACATAATACATTAACGGTAATCTGTATGATCACAATGAGACAGAAGGGTAGACAGAGACAGAGAGAGATGCGGGACAGACAATAATGTTAATAGCTTACAACAACATTAATGAAAGTAATAATATTATAATTATAATTCTGGCTACTGTGGTACAATATGTTGAAAGTATATTTTAAATTCGATAGTATATGTATGTGATAATTATATGTGTATAATAACAGTAGAAGTATGACTAATGATCACAGCAGGAGGAATTTGGCAGGACCACAGCAGCAGCACAAGCACACACGTCACACCATGCAGGCACTGCTGTGATAGAAGTTAACCTGACAGTGGAGCACAAAGGCTCCGGACAAGAGGCCGAGTTACTGACATGCAGTACGGCTGAGTTATTGACATGCAGTAACAGGACGAGAGAGAGAGAGAGAGAGAGAGAGAGAGAGAGAGAGAGAGTTTGTGTGTGGTTACTTGACTGTTGACCAAAAAAATACTGGGGTAAGTAAGTCACTTGTCATGCTGCATACTACACGTGCTACAATTACAGAGCACTAAGCATGAGTTGATCTGTCGTGTGCGAGTTTGAAGCCGATATGATAAACGGTGTAGGAGTAGAAGATTTTTTGAAGAAAGAGCAATTTTGAGGCGAAATCTTACTTTGAAAGGGCGAATAGCTCACTTCCTGTTGGAGTTAGTTCAGGGGTGTGAGTGTAATGGTTATAAAAGTAAAAGTTAAGTAAAAATGCTGTTAAAACACTAAAAAATACTTATGTGAACATGCTAAAAACAGTAAGCAAAAGAATGCTTTAATTCATGAGAGTACATGGTTAAAAACAAAACATTATTCATCAAAGGTAAAAACTGATAAAGGTGAAATTCATAGTGATCTGCTTATTAAGTGATCTGTTATCTACTACTCCAGTCTCCCAGACAAATGAGTATAGAGTGATAAATTAAAAAAGGATCATCTGTGTTTAGAACATAAGTAATTCCTGATGCTATTTTGGTTACTATTGCTATTCTGATTACTATTTTATATTGTTTGCTACAGTGATTATTTTTCTTCAAGTTTATTTCTTTGAAAGTTGTTACTCTAATCATTGATCGGGTTTTGATTGCTTGCGTCTGAGCTAAATTGTAGAGGGGAAGACGTTGCTTTCGTTCGTCCATTACAACACTGGACGTGACTGAAGTAACATTGTGTCTGTGTTTTTCCTTGTATTATCCCCCTTTACAGGGGTGTAACATGAGCATGTGATTTGTAGGTCTCGATGAGAAAAACAAGCCAGTTTTGGTTTGATCTTTCTACCACATTCCTACAGGCGGCAGCAGCCATTTTAGTGTGTCTAGGTGGCACTAGAGAGCCCATTTTGGCACTTTTGGGGTTAATTTTTTCATTGTATCAAATTGTTTGCCAGTCCTGACATGCGTGCCAATTTTGGTGAGTTTTTGAGCATGTTTAGGGGGTCAACTGAGTTTTTTCCACATCAATGGGCCCCCATGTCATGTAGTAGGTGCCCTTTTTTCCTTTTCACCCCTGCCCTACAAACATCCTAAGTTCACCACTGACAGAGAGAGACAAGTTGAAGAGCAGGCAGATTGAGGTGGCTTTCAACTCCTCCCTCGTATTCCCAAACCGAAGGTCCAATCGTCAATCTGAACATACCACAAGAGAGATACACTCATTCCGAATGCATAGATATAGGTTTCATGTTTGTAAAGTCAAAATGCAATCTTCGTCGCACGTTTACAATGTCTAGCTCACAGCGGACACATTTGCTCATGTTACTTCAGAGGCACTAGCTCATCTCTCGAGAAGACAAAGAGGCCAGTTTTGGTTTGATCTTTCTACGTCATTCCTACAGGCAGCAGCAGCCATTTTAGTGTGTGTAGGTGGCGCAAAAATTGTCGGTTTTGTGACATATTACCTTAAAGAGGGCATAAAATCCAAACCGTTCGAGTAATGACAAAGTTGTTCAGAGGAATTGTTAAGCAGGACTTGGCCTGTCATGTGTGCAAATTTGAAGTCGTTATGATAAACATTGTAGAAGGAAATATTTCTTTAGTAAGAGAAGTTTTTGAAAAATGACATCTTACTTGGAAAGGGCACATAGCTCACTTCCTGTTGGATTTAGGTCAAGGGTGTCAGTGCGTGATTTGTAGGTCTTGATGAGACGAACAAGCCAGTTTTGGTTTTGTCTTTCTACGACATTCATACAGGTCGCAGCGGGCATTTTAGTGTGTGTAGGTGGTGCAAAAATCGTCGGGAGGTTTTGTAAGACATCACCTGTAACATGCCATAAAATCCAAACCATTCAAGTAATTAAAAAGTTATACAGAATATCTGATTAGGATGAGTTGATCTGTCACGTGTGCGAGTTTGAAGCCAATACGATAAATGGTCTAGGACAAGTTGATTTTTGGAGAAAGAGCAATTTTGAGGCTATATCTTACTTTGAAAGGGCAAATACCTCACTTCCTATTGGGTTTAGGTCAGGGGTTGCAGCGCGTGATTTGTAGGTCTCAAAGAGACGAACAGGCCAGTTTTGGTTTGATCTTTCTACGTCATTCCTACAAGCCGCAGCAGCCATTTTAGTGTGTCTAGGTGGCGCTAGAGAGGCCATTTTGGCACTTTGACAGTTAATTACTTCATTTTAATAATAATAATAATGAGCAGCAGAAGTGAATGAAAATGAGCAGTGGATAAAGTCTGCACAGGCCTGTAATATTAGCGTGCACTGTGGCTCGTCATAACTACCTTATGCCACTGTTTTCATTGCATAGTATTTCTCTTACTACAGCCCCATTCACACCACTTAAAGTATGAAGAAATCCAAAGCTTGACGGACCTGCAATTCCTGGTTACAGTTGCTTAGCTATGATTGGACAGTCACTATTTTGGGGAGTGGTTTAGTGAATTTAGACAGTTTTCAAGAGATTGTCATTTGAAAATGAATCTGGCTTCATAAGACATCTTAAGAGATCTTTATAACTGTCTCTGAAAAGACTCCTTTGATTTATATGTGTTTTCACCTATTGCTGATTCACCTTCCCACAAGGGGTGAAAGTGCCAGAGTGAAACTGCAGGCTACCTTACTAAACCACGCCCACTTTACCTGCCCAGGAAAGACCATAAATTGTTTGTTCACCCATCTCTCACTCTTTGCTCGCCTTCACTCTGCAGCCTTGTGTGTCCGGTGTTTGATGTGTGCGTCTTCACAGTTAACGTGAGTCTCAGTTTATCAGTCTGGTTACTCTTGATGCTATTGCAGGTAGTTTGCTTCTTGTGCGCTTATTTATTTATTTATTTTAAGGTTTAGTGATCAGGGACAATGCACATTAATAAAGCATTTTTTAAACATGCCAGAATTAGCCAAAAGGCTATTTTACATCTGCTGTCCCTGAACTGATGTTGAATAGACACCCTAAAAGAATATAAAAGATTTAGTTATAAGCATACAAATAATACAATCAAGAATAAGAAGACTAAATCTGAATAAAGATTAAAATACAGAGAACAATGCAAAAATTCATACATACACATGCATGCTAACAGAGACTCAGCTCAAACAGCAGACAGTTGCAACAGACAAAAACACTGAGTAGCAGCACCAACATCAACAGTGATTACACATTACACATAACACATTAACAAACTAACAGGCCACAAGCAAGCAGGACAAGGACAATAAGCACATTATAAAAAGCCATGCACAAAAAGCAATCTCACAAGCAAGCAGGACATAGAGAATAAACACATTATAAAAAGCCATGCACAAAAAGCAACCTCACAAGCAAGCAGGACATAGAGAATAAATACATTAAAAAGCCATGCTCAAAAAGCAACAATGATGCAAGACAATTAGTAAACTGACAGACAACATGACATGACAGATGGCATCAAAAAGCAGCGGCAGGCAGAGCAGCAAACATGGAGAAAATTTAAGCACTAAAATTTAATGTTGACAGCTTTGACCACTAATCAACCACTTTTTAAAAAAACGTTTAAAAGAAGCATAATTTGATAAATTTCTAATGTGAGTTGGGATGGAGTTCCACTCACGAGCAGCCCTGATTGAAAATGCAGACTGGCTAAAAGCACTTTTTCTAAACGGGACAACACAGTCTCCTCTAGCTGTACTCCGTGTGGATGTTGATGCCATTTTTATAAACTGGCTCAATACAGATGGAGCAAGTCCATGTATGATTTTGTACATAAGACAAAGTGTGAATACTTAATCAGGTTTTCCCAGTGTAGCAACTTGTATTTCAATAAAATATGGCAGTGATGATACTTGTTGGATTTCCTGTCCAGCACTTTGAGAGTTTTTTAATATAGAGAAAGTAGTGATTTGAGAGCAGTGTTGCTAGCTTGAGACCAGGTTGTGAGACAATATGTTATGTGGGAGAAGATCATTGCGTGCATGTACATTAGTGCAGCCTTTGTTGACATGCAACTGCGGACTTGTCTAAAATTTGCCAAGTTGAATTTAATGCACTTGGTAACCTTTTTGATATGTTCTTTAAAAGTGAGATACTTCTGCCTGATATCCTTTATTTCCAGACATGTGCCACGGATCATGTGAATTGTTTGAATTCAAGTTGAATTGATTGAATAGTGAAAATAGAATATCAGCTTCAATAGGATTTGTTTCATTAGTTTGTTTGATTGTCACTGCTTGTCCGATCACCAAGTGTCGGAGACGCCCTGTATGTAGATCAGCCAAATCCCTCTCCCCATGTGATGTTGAAGGTAGTCCCAGTCTTCCTGTCCAATAGCCGTCATAGGCTGAGGACGTATGCCATACTTGATGATGGCTCGGAAAGAACGATTATTCTGGCCTCAGCAGCGACTCACCTCCAACTTAAAGGACCCAAAGAGATCTTGAATCTCAGACTGTGCGCCATGAAGTGATTTCCATAAGCGGCAAGACAGTTTCCCTCTGCATCTCCCCAGTGAACCAAAAGAACACCAAGTTCCCCATAGTCGATGCCTTTACTGCTCCTGTCCTCAACTAGGCTGAGCATTCCTGTCCTGCCGCTGCCCTGCAGAGGGAGTATTCCCACTTACGAGGCTTACCCTTACCGGACTTCATCCATGCCCAGCCACTTATCCTGATCGGCTCAGATCATTCACACTTGTTGGTGCCCAAGGAGCCTGTCCGCATCAGGCCATATGGGGGACCCCTCGTTGTCCACACTGCCTGGGCGGTTCAAGGCCCAGCCAATGCTTTGCCTTCCCCTCCAACCTCCAGTGCACAATCCTTGTTCACTCTCTGTAACACTGTACCCTGTCCTGCTACTGCAGAGTTGATGGAGATTGTGCAGCGACTGTGGAGAATGAACTCCTTCCCAAACCGCAAAGACCACCGCCAAGGAAGTTACACGATCCAAACAGGATCAGTATTGCCTGGAGTTGCTTGAGACAAAAACTGCTGTCCAAGAGGTGGGTGGAGTGTCTCCATTTGCTATCAGAGCACCTAACAGTCCACGATTGACCTCTTCAATCTGTACCCTCTTGCCATGGTTGTGGGGAACAGACCGCCGAGAAAGACTCGGAGCTGATTGACATCTATAACCAGGAGATCCAGAAACTTGTGGATGCTGAGTATGTGAAGGAAGTGGATCCGAAAGATGAGCCACCAAATTCTGAATCGTGGTATGTCCCCCATCACATAATCAAGCAAGCAAGTGGAAAACATCAACTGGTGTTCAACTGCTCCTTCCAAACTCAGGGCCTGAATTTGAATCGCTGCCTTCTCCCTGGTCCAGCTTTGGGTCCCTTTCTTCTTGGCGTGCTCCTCCGTTTCCGTGAGCATACTGTGGCCATTAGTGGTGATATTAAGTCTATGTTTCACTAGATCCATCTACTTCCCACTGACAAGATTCCTCTGGCGTGCTATGGTTCAGGCCACACACCCAAAAACCAATGACTGGCAGGTGTTGCCTTTCGGCACAACTTGTAGCCCTTGTTGTGCCATCTACGCCTTGCAGCACCACGCAAAAGACCATCCAGCAAGTGACGAAGAAGTCATGGAATCTGTACTGAAGGCCTTTTACGTGGACAATTGCCTGCAAAACTTCCCCTCACCTGCCAGAGCCAAAGCCCTGCTGGACAAACTGCGTCACACACTGTCTCAAGGAGGGTTCGAAATCCGGCAGTGGGCGGGCAACGGCTCCAGTGTAGTCGAACGTCTTCCTCCAGAGGCAAGATCTGTCAGCACTGAATTGTGGCTATCGCAAGCTGGCGTAGATCCCCAGGAATCCACCTTAGGCTTGAGATGGAGCTGTCTTCCTGATTGCCTGTGATACAAACACCGGGTGGTTCCCATCAAGATTCCCACATTCTGCCTCATCTACCGTGCCCTTGCCAGTCAATATGATCCCTTGGGGTACATCCTACCCTTCACCACTAGGGCCAAAGTGCTGGTTCAGGACTTGTAGAAATCCAAACGAGGCTGGGATGACCCCATCACTCAACCTGAGCAGGCTAATCAGTGGCTGAATTGGGAGCAGGAGCTGTCTGATCTCTCAAGCATCAAACTGCCTCGCTGTTATGTGTCTCCTTGTGCTGATCAAACAGATGCACAGCAAGAGTTACATGTCTTCTGTGATGCCTCTGAGCGGGCTTATGGCACAGTTGCCTACTTGCGAGTCCATGACAGCCAGAATCACATTCATGTGGCTTTCGTCATGGCCCATTCTAGGGTGTCGGCGAAGAGACAGTTTTCGATGCCCCGGCTGGAGCTGAGTGCTGCTTTGCTTGCCGCTCAATTGGCGACCACCCTCAAATCTGAACTTACCCTGCCATTGATCCGCACCATCTTGTGGAGCGACTCCATAACTGTCTTGACCTGGTCGAAGTCTGAGTCTTGCTATTATTAAGTCTTTATCAGCACCTGTATTGGAGAGATCCAAGAACTCACAGACTGGGATGACTGGAGATACGTGGACAGTCAAAACAACCCAGCTGATGCCTTGACCAGAGGCAAGACATTGCATGACTTGGCTCAACCTAACTGTTGGACAGCTGGACCACTCTTCCTTCAACAGCCAGAGACTTTCTGGCCTGTTGCTCCTGATGTCTTCCCCATCTCACCTCCAGCAGATAGTACTGAACTGAGCAAAGCTGCCAGATGCCTCCCAGTGTCAAAGCTGGAGTAACCTCATTGCCGCAACTGAGCATACCCTGTCCAAATCTGGCAAAGCCCATACCAGTGCATCAGGTGAGACCTCAGTCCTCCAACAAGCCAAGGCATCATGTTTCCCTGAAGAACTTGATGCTCTCCAGGAGGGAAGGCCTCTCCCAAGACAAAGCTGTCTCCTTTCACTCTCTCCTGAGTTGGATCCAGAGGTGGGACTGATGAGGGCAGCAATCCGTAAGCATCAGCACAGTTGCAGGGAGTGCCAGAGGTGGAAATTGTCTCCGGAAAAATGCCCAAGATGGCTGATCTTCCCCCTGCCAGACTGCGTTTCTTTAAACCACCTTTCTGGTCCACCAGTGTAGACTGCTTTGGACCCTACACCATCCACGAGCAGAGAAGCGATGGGGAATCATCTTTAAGTGCTTAACTACCCTTTGCGTGCATCTTGATTTGTTGGAAACTCTATAGATGTTGATGCCTTTCTTCTAGCTCTCCATCGTTTCATATCACATCATGCAAGCCCTTTGAGATCCTGGCAGATAGGGGGACGAACTTCCGTGCAGGAGACTGAGAGCTGAATGAGTGCTTCCAGGTCATGGAGCCCAAACCTCAGGAACTCTTGGCAGACCAGCAGATCTTGTTCACATTCAATCCGTCAGGTGCTCCACACTTCGGCGGAGTCTGGGAGCGTGAGATCAGATCAGTCAAAAATGTCCTGCGAGTGATTCTTGGGAATCAGATCACTTCTAAAGCTGTTCTGCCAACTGTCCTTATTGAAGTGGAGGGCATTCTAAATTCAAAGCCTTTTGACTACCTTTCTGCCAATGCTGCTGATCCAGATCCGGGGGCTCCCAAGTTGCTCCTGATGGGGCGGTGGGATGCCTCCTTGCCTCAAGCCATGTTCGGCAGTAGCAAGCTCCTTGGGCGACGAAAGTGGTGCCACAGCCAGATGTTAGCTGACCACTTCTGGATCCTTGACCCCCAGCTGCCTCGGGCCTCTTGGCCAACAGGGTGTGTCACAGCTGTCATGACGGGTAGAGATGGATGTGTCCGGTCCGTTGAAGTTCAAGTCGGCCGACAAACTTATATCAGTCCAGTGTCACGTTTGATGGTACTTCCTGAGCTGAAAGAAGAATGAGCCTTTTTCGGGGAGGAATTGATCCCAATTCCGGAGCGGCTGTGAAAAGACTCCTTTGATTTATATGTGTTTTCAACTATTCCTGATTCACCATCCCACAAGGGGTGAAAGTGCCAGAGTGAAACTGCAGGCTACCTTTCTAAACCACGCCCACTTTACCTGCCCAGGAAACCCTGTAGCAGGGGCGGAGACGATAAATTGTTTGTTCACCCATCTCTCACTCTTTGCTCGCCTTCACTCTGCAGCCTTGTGTGTCCGGTGTTTGATGTGTGCATCTTCACAGTTAATGTGAGTCTCAATTTATCAGTCTGGTTGCTCTTGATACTATTGCAGGTAGTTTGCTTCTTGTGCACTTCTGCCTGATATCCTTTGTTTCCAGACGTGTGCCACGGGCCATGTAAATTGTTTGATCCTGATCATTGATTTACCTGTGGTTGACTCTGGCTATTATGGCCTCTTTAGTTGTTTGTATATAGTGTACATTTGCATTGCGACAACTTTCAAGTTGAATTGATTGAATAGTGAATATGGAATACCAGCTTTAATATGATTTGTTTCATTAGTTTGTTTGATTGTTAGAGATGGATCATTCATGAATTGATCACTCATTGTATCTCTCTATTGTATGTTTATTTCTCTTTTTGATGCAGCACACAGATACCCAGATGCAAGAAATAGGGAACAAGGAGAATAAACATTGAATTCAAGTAAAAAAAAGCTGTGGTGCATCGTAACCTGCCTCCTTCTTGACCTCACTCCATACTATTGATGTCTTCTGACCGAGACTCTGTCTGCTCACCATGCACTCACTCTACCCCGAACCACATCGCCCCGTACAGTTCCCATAGTCTCAGAGTGTGCAGCTTTGAGTGGTTTTGATTTTATTTGTCTTTATTAATATGACTCAACATGACTTGCACTTGGTGAAAACTCTGGTTCTCTGTCCAATCAGGTGATGCTGGTTCATCCTAGTGACGCTATCCTAGTGCTGAACAGGCTGAACAGAGAACATCCTGACAGGATTTTGTTCAAGAGCCTCTTCCACTCAGGCTCACTCTCTGAAACTACTGACTGTAACATCTGCCTACGTCCAACCCAGCAGCTGCTGTGTAACTACACTGACGTCCGAACAGGCCAGCCTTGGTTCTGCTACAAGCCAAAGAACCTGAGCTGTGATGCCAGAATCAGCCATGCCAGGGGACAAAATGGTCGATTCATCAAAGCCAATGAGGAGAAGCTATTTCGAAGGTAAGGGAACAGAGACAGGACTGGCATTTTTTATACCTTCTGATAACATTCATACAGTGCTAACTATGTGAACACTCCCCATCGCACACTCTGCTCTGCTTATGCAAACCTTCTCCATTGCTGCTCCCACCCTCTGGAACTCACTTCCCAAACCCATCTGAGATTCCCCTCTCTCTCCATATTCAAAAAAACACTTAAGACTCACCTGTTCAATGCTGCTTTCAATCACTGACAGTTTCTCATCCTCATCCCTTATTTGTTCTCTTGCTTGTTTTGTTGTGTTTTTTTGTCCCTGAATTTGTAAAGCGTCTTTGAGTGCCTTGGAAAGCGCTGCATAAGTATAATGTGTTATTATTATTATTATTATTATTATTATTATTATCATTATGTGTCTCCTTGATGGGAAGTTCGAGAAGTGTGTAGAAAAAATGGTTTGGGGGGCACTATCCAGGCAGGAAAAGCAATGGGTCGCTACCATGGATGTATAAAGAGACCTGGGTACAGTATTGGCAGCAGGGCCCCAGTTATTCGGCGCTACAGGTCAATTAAATCACATACCTCCAGACTCCGCAACAGTTTCTACCCCTGGGCCATAAGAACTGCCAACAAACACTGATTTGCATTTCTTGTCAGGTAGGTGAAATATTAATAACTACTTAGCTAATTTTATGGTGTCATAGAATGAAAGTATATTGATATTTAGCTGCTGTTTCATGCATTCTTGACTAAATATCTGATTCTGATCTCATTTCATAGCCTATTCCACTTGTACAAGACTAATATAGTTTCTGTCAAATTTTACTAAAATGTATAGGTTCAAAAGTGTGCTTTATTAAAATATATATCATATTAAAACAAGATAGTTCACAGTGTTTGGATAGGAAACAAGCAGGGAGCATTAGGGTTGTCAACTCAAGACAGAATGAGCCAGCTTGTAGGGATCTTCAACACCTATTAACCGTAGTTGTCAAAACATCACACTCTTTCCTGATGACTAAGTCCTTCTCTTTTAGTTTCAGCAGCTTCCATGTGTTTTTCTAAACCTTTCCTTGGTTTAGACATCCTAAAACATTCACATTCACACCAACAATGCAGTGTTGGGATCCCTGCCTAGACAACCTCACACTCATATACACCTGGTCCCATCTAACCCTAATGACACACATGATGGCTACACAGAGTTTAAAAACTGACTCCGCACCAGTCAGAACTGAAAACACCTCTTGGATGAGAGGTGAAACGTCTTCAAGAAACGCAAGCAAGTCCAGTTGCCAACGATATAGCACTTATGATCAGTGCAAATACTCTCTCCCCTTATATACCTTGAAGTATGAGTGTTAGCAGTGACATAGTAGACATCTAGTAGACATGTGGCCACATTCGCATTCCTCTGGAGCTGTGTTAATGGCAAATGTGAGTGTAATATTGATTCTCCCTTTAGTTCTAGTTTAGTCTCCACCAACTCTAGAGTGAAATATCTGACCAAGCTGCTAATTGCTCTGCTGTGTTCCCCAATTAATTGCTAACTTTGTCTGTCCGCTGTTCAGTGGTAAGTAGTGCACAGTTGGATAATTAGAGGCTCTTCGATGAAAACAGCTGCCTGCTGCATCTGCTAAATAATGTTGATGAGAACTGTTAGACTCAACCAAAAAATAAATCTGTGAGCTGCAAAACTGAAACAAAGAGCTAAAAGATGCTACTGCGTTCTGTAGAGCTCAGAAAAACTCAGGTAATTTTAGTAGTTTTATTAATGAATTTTTTTGTGGACAAATATATATAAAAAAAACATCCACAGAACTTGTGCAGAGAAAAGCCTGCAAAAGGTTTCAATACAAAGAGTCATAATTGTTCTTGTTTGCAGCTTAAGGTGCCTGTCAGCAGTTTTATAAATGTCTCTTACAGTGATGGTCTAGGGAGAAATGTTCTTGGGACTGCAGGGAATGTTATTTTTGTTTGTTTGGTTGTTTTTTGCTGCAACGCCGTGAGTGCCCACTAAGAAAACTTGGAAGCAGGGCTAAGCTGTGTTCTCGGAGGCCTGGTTTAACATCTGCCTGGTTAGCAAGAGCTAACACAATGGCAGTAGCTAACATCTGACACTGAGCCATTAAATGGTCCCAACGAACTCACACCAACACTAAAGCTGCTCAACTTTGTTGTTAAATCCATAATACATTAGCGTTGTGATGCTAATAGCCCAGTACTTGTGTGTGTGGGCAGACTCTGTCCCTGCTATGGAGCTTCCATTTCTGCAGCCGTAGTCTCCTAGAGGAGGGGGAGACAGAAGGACCACAAGCCTCATTGTAAACAGAGAGTGAAAACGGTGCAAGTCATAAGACTCACATTACTGTGGGCTTGTTCCAGAAAATAGAGATGATAGAAGAAAAGGTTTGTAGCCTAGTGATATTAAAGGTATTTTCTTTCCTTTTTGAATTTGTTGAATTAACTTTCAAGCAGTTGTCTCCCATTATAGAGATTTCAGACTTGTACCCACCTTTGTTGTATTTATGTTGCTCATGTAGTGTGTTCAAGAGATATTTTGTTGTGTGCTCTCATCCTCAGTGGTGTCAACTTAAAAGTCTACATTCGGGCTTCAGGACCTACCAGGTTCACTGTGTTGCCAAAAAAGAAAGGTAAAGCACATTTTTTACTAATGTCACCACTGTCTGTAACTCAAAACTAAATTAGCTACAGATTAAAACAGAAAAAAGCCTGTTTGTACCCAACTTACCACTGTCTTCTGGCTAGCATTCGCCTTTAGGAGATGTATTCAGCCAATATGAGAAAAGCACTGGGAGCATGGAATACTATGCTAAAATTTGATGAACATGGCATCAGCTGTTAGCAGTATATTTAGACTTTTTGGAGCAAGGTTAGCCCATAAGATGTTCATTCAATCACATTATACCAGTTTTCCCAAAATTTTGCTTACTTGTTCTTGGCTAGAAAGCTAACACTGTCTTTTCCATAACTGTGTGGATGGAGTGTTTACTCTTTGCATATACTCAGAGTGTACCATTACAATGCACAACAACACTTTTCTGCTTTTGGAAATTAGCTTAATTTTAGCTTTAACCAAGATTACTGGCAGCTAGCAGGTAGCCCAAATGTTTAGCAGTTAAAACTTGTGTATTAATGTTGTTGCCATCAATCATTTCTTCCACTTTTGAAGACCACTTGTCACCTCCACGTCACCTCTCTGGTGGACACGGAACCTGGTGTAGAAGGTGGTGTGGTATCAACCTCTCTGGTGTGGAGAAGGGTAGGACTCTCATGTTTTCCAGTTGCCCAGGTTGAGAGGCACCAGGCGGGTGTGGGGATACTCATAAGTCCCCAGCTGAGTGCTGCTGTTGGAGTTCTGAGAGGGCTGCCTCGATACGACTGCAGGTTGCTAAGAGGAGGTCTCGACTGTTGTATGTGCATACAGGCCAAACAGCAACTGAAGTACCTGGCCCTCTTGGAGTCTCTGGGGGATGGGCTGGAAAATGTGCTGACTGGGGACTCCTTAGGTCTTCTGGGGGACTTCAACACTCGTGAGAAACAATGAAGAAACCTGGAAGGGGTGGATTGGGAGGAACCGCCTGCCTGACCTGAACTTGAGTGGTGTTTGTTTTGGACTTCTGTGCTAGTCATAGATTGGCTATAACAAATACCAAGTTTGGACATAGGGAGGCTCTTAAGTGTACCTGGTGCCAGAACACCCTGGGCCAAAGATTGATGATTGACTTTGTGGTTGTATCATCACATCTGCAGCCATAGGTCTTGACATTGTCGGTGCCTGTCATGGTGGCAACCTCAGAATCTGCTAGTGAACACCGGCAGTGAAGGAGATCGTCAGGCTAAAAAAGGAGACCTTTTTGGTTTGGTTGGCCAAGGAGTCTTCTGCAGCAGCAGACAGGTACTGGTTGGCCAGAAGGGCTAGAGCTGTGGTGGCCACCAAAGCAAAAACCCAAGTGTGAGAGGAGTTCAGGGAGGCTATAGAGAAGGACTTTCAGTTGAGCCTCAAGGAAGTTCTGGCAAACCATGAGACACCTCAGGAGCGGAAAGCAGGGCTTGGCTTAGACTGTGTTCAGCAGAGAAGGAGACTGCTGACACAGACTGGAGATATTGTTGAGTGTTGGAAAGAGAACTTTGAGAAACTCTGTCATGTCCTCCATGGAGGAAGCCAGAGCCTGAAGACTTGGGGGAACTCTATCCCTGATGGAGGTTGCTGAGGTAATCAAAAAGTTATCCAGCTGCAAGGCACTGGGTGTGGATGAGCTATGCCCTAAAATGCTGGAGGCTATGGATATTGTTGGGCTGTTTTGACTAACATGCCTTTTCGATGTCACATGGAGGTCAGGTACAGTGCCCTGTTCAGTGCCATTCAGGAGGAGCAATGTGGCTTCTATCCTGACCGTGGAACAGTGGACCAGCTCTAGCTTTAGATGGAGTTTGCCCATCCTGTCTACATGTGTTTTGCGGACTTGGAGAAAGCTCATGGCCGCATCCCTTGAGGAGTGTTAGGGGGGATACTGCAGGATTGTTGATATGAGCAATCTGGTCCTTGTATGACCAGAGGGAGAGCTGTGCCCGCATACTTAGCATAATGTAAAACACTTTCTCAGTGGATTTCATTTTCCGCCAGGGTTGTCCCTTGTCACAGACTCTGTTTGTGATATTCAGGGACAGGATCTCAAGGCACAGCCAGGGGAGGAAGGGGTCCTGTGTGGGGACATTAGAATTACATCTCTGCTTTTTGCATATGATGTGATCCTGTCGACTTTGTCACACTGTGACCTCCCGCATGCACTGGGGTGGTTTGCAGCCAAGTGTGAAGCACTTGGGATGAGAGTCAGCACCTCCAAATCTGACGCCATTGGTCTCATTGGGGAAACGGTGGATTGCCTCCTCTAGCATGGGAGAGTTACTGCCCCAAATGAAGGACTTCAAGTATACTGGGGTCTTGTTCATAAGTCAGGGTAAAATGGAGTTTGAGATGTATAGGTGGTTTGGTGTGGCCTCTGTAGTGATGCAGGCACTGCTCCAGAGCATCAAGGTAAAGAGGGAGATTACGTTTACAAAAATTTATCAAAAGCTTGTTGATCTCTTACTACGTTTTAAGGATATTGGCGGGGCGTAGCTCAGTACAAAAATGGACTTAACTCCATAACCCTTATGCCAGTCATCATGAAACCTGCAGAAAGTGGCTAAAGTCATACAAATGGTGAAGTTTAAATCAATTTGGATGTACAGATTAGAACCTGCTCTGACACACAGACCGGATGCTTTCTACCTCAGAATTCTTCCTTGAAATGAAAGATGCAGAATCAGAGGCACAGAAGACTTAAACCTTATTTCAAGTTAAGGTTGGTTTCATGGGCGTAGTGGACGCAGGGTACGCGTGGGACATATCCCCCGCACTTCCCATATCTGTGCCCTCTGTCCCCCACACTTTTTACAGCTGTTGCAACCGCTCAATTCGTTTTTAACATGTAGTAACGTGTTTTTTCTTTAAACGCACCATGAGTAGGCGGGGCCAGGCGGCATACATGCTGTGGTATTGTGATCTGAATAAATCACACAGACGAGATGTGTTTCTGCTGGGCAGTGCTTCTGTGTGTTAACTATGTTCAGCAAACCAGCCAGCAAGAAGCAAAAAACCTTGCACAGTTTCTTCCAAACAAACCATGTAAGTTGAGTAATGCTGTTGCATGTAGATAATGTTTGCTAAATGATGACTAATTAATAGATGCCAATATATCAAGTTAAGCTAGTTAACAAGAATTCTAATGTTATTGTTACCTACGTTAAATCGCTTGCTAGCTAGTTTCATGCTAGGAATAAACCCACTCCTCCTTAATTTCTGCGCAGAACTTGTGCTCACTATTGCTTTGCACATATTTTTTTAATCTTTATTGCCACAATAGAAAGAGTGGGGTCAGGGAGGAGACAGTGGACCACAGGCCAGCAAGGATGATCATGCGAGGTCTTCACAGGTGAGAAGAGAATATAACTGGCTGAGAGAAAATATCTATAGCATAAAAGTGACTTTGAGGTTAATTTCCCCAGCTATGTCACCACTACTATTCTTAATTCTATTTCAGAATTTTGCTTTGCACATATTTTTTTATTGCCACAATAGAAAGAGTGGGGTCAGGGAGGAGACAGTGGACCAGAGGCCAGCAAGGATGATCATGCAGGGTCTTCACAAGTGAGGAGAGATTATAACTGGCTGAGAGAAAATATCTATAGCATAAAAGTGACTTTGAGGTTAATTTCCACAGCAATTTCACTACTACTATTCCTAATTCTATTTCAAAATTTTGCTTTGCACATATGTTTTTTAATCTTTATTGCCACAATAGAAAGAGCAGGGTCAGGGAGGAGAAAGTGGACCAGAGGCCAGCAAGGATGATCATGCAGGGTCTTTACAGGTGAGAAGAGAATATAACTGGCTGAGAGAAAATATCTATAGCATAAAAGTGACTTTGCGATTAATTTCCACAGCTATGTCACCGCTACTATTAATTCTATTCATAAATTTTGCTTTGCACATTTATTATCTATATTATTGCAATAGATAGAAGAGGGACAGGGAGAAACCAGGCAGGTATTTGGTATTTAATTATCTGGCTACTTACCCTGTAGATGCTCGAGGGTCATTCTGTGTCAACTCATCTAAAACTTTAGATTTTGATAGTATATAATTTAAAAAAAAAACTAAAGTGGGTCCCCTGGTGCTGTACTGTGGCTGTTTGTGGTTATGTGGTTCTTTAGCCACTAAGGAGAGGTGCAATTGAATGCGAGAGGATGATACATCACTCAATAGACCTCTGAACAATTTGTCCCCCTCACTTCTGAAATGATGGCTACACCCCTGGTTGGTTTTTAAAGATAAGTGGAAGTGTGAAAGTAAATCGGCGTCTGTCTCCAGCAAAAAATCCATCGTGGCCATCTGTTACGGTCCAAGAGACTTTTTTTGTAGACCACATTGAGCCTGAAATGTGTTCCAAAATTGAAGTCAGTTACAGTGTGAGGGGGATGGCCTTTCCAAAAATGTGCATTTATGTACACTCTGATTAAAGCCAGTTGAGTCTCATCATAAGACAAACGCAGTATTGAGACTGTCATTACTGACGTCAACATGGATACCAATACCACCCACAATAATAACAGCAGGGACTTCTTCTAATTTTACTGTATAACAACATTAAACTATGTTAAAACTGACCAAACAGCTGACTGAAAAAAAAACCCGGTAGAATAACAAAGATCTGAATAAATATCTCTTTAATAAATATTTTAAAAAGTGAAGATTACAATAACAACCAGAAACTACCAGTTCTACCCCTTATGGGCTTTTTTACTTTATTTTTAATTTTCCCATTGACATTCAAAATCTTTTTTGTCCTGGCCAAGGGACCAGCAGCATAGAATTTTACATGAAAGAACATATAAACTAAAGGCACGGCAGCAAAAAGTTAAAAGTAAACGGCAAAAGAAATTCCACAACAGACTTTAAACAAACAGCCAAATTACATTAAACAATTGAATTAGCATCGTTCAATAACCAGACATTTGCATCTGGGGGCAAATAGTCCTCTGTCCTGTTTTTAGAATCTTACATGCTCATAATGCAATCTTATGTAAGGTAACTTTGACGCTGATACCAAAATAAGGGAGCAAAAACTTGGGTTTGAGGAATGACGTACATAAGTTGTCCACATGACTGAAGGTTGCTACTGATAGTTTTTGGAGTCAGTAAAGAACATAAATTAGAAGGCAGTTCATGTAATATGGCTTAATTTGAAATATTAAAATAATAAACAGCTCATAAAAATGCTACTTAAACCATTTGTTTTTTCTTGCACCAAAAGAGAAATAGAATTAATTTCTATAATAGAAACCCAACTTAATCCTGAAGGGTTTTGACACTGTATGATATTTAAAAGACAGATCGTCTTGACCCCTAAGAATAACCCCACCTATTACTTCCTCTCAGGTCAACCGGAGGTGAAGAGTAGCAGTGTGACATCTGGACCCTCTGGCTATTACTACCAGGGTGCGTGGCGAGCGCTAGATGGAACAACAGTTCAACAGTTCAACACCTCTTCCGCTATCACTGAGTGTCTGAAAGGGAAGAAGGTCCACCTGTATGGAGACTCCACTGTCAGACAATGGTTTGAATTCCTCAACAAAAACCTACCAGGTACCTGATCGGCAGGGATTTCTGGCAACAGTTTGATTTTGTTCACACTGCAGCTTAATCTGTTCCCTCTGTATACTTTCAGATCTTAAGGAGTTTCACCCACAGGGCCGGACGAAATTTGGACCTTTCATGGCCATAGACAATGCAAACAGCATCATGGTGACATTCAACTTCCATGGCCCTCCTTTAGTCAGTTTTATCAGGGTCCCACCTACCACATTTTATTACATTGCCAATGAAATAGACCGCTTAACCGGAGGCACCGACACCATTGTAGGAGTTGGCATCTGGGCTCACTTCCCCTCTTTCCCCATAGAGCTCTACATCCGGCGGTTGCAGAGCATCCGCAGGGCAGTGGTGCGGCTGCTGACCAGGGCTCCCGGGACAGTGGTTATCATCCGGACAGGAAACCCCAGAGCTTTGACATTTGATCTGTCGCTAATCTTCAGTGACTGGTACTCACTTCAGCATTACAAGGTGCTCAGAGCCATGTTTAAAGGAATGAATGTTCATCTGATCGATGCCTGGTCTATGGTCCTGGCCCACCACCTGCCACACAACATCCACCCACTACCTCCCATTATTAAAAACATGATTAATATTCTGTTGTCCCATGTGTGTCCTCAAAACAGCACCTAGGTGTGTGTTGATAGGGGGAGGGAGTCTAGATTCAAGCATGCGAAGTTTACATGTTGTCTACATGTTGAGAAATTAAGAGAACAGGGGTGGTAAGTGTGAACCACACAATGATATGGTGATGTGCAGGTGAAACACTGTGCAGCTGATGCATAGGCCAAACAGCTGATAAAGTGTTTTCACACTTGGTCCTTTTCAGCCACCCAAATGTGCGCAAATGTGAACACTCCAAGAGAACTCGGTGGTCTGAGTTCAGTTTGCTTCAAGTCTGTGGTGTGGTTCACTTAACCTGTGCATTTTGACCAAAAAAAGCCCTGGGTCCGCTTTGCCTTTTGCTATTGTATTGTAGCCCTCCAAACGTGCTGTAGACAGATCACACGCTATTTCAGTGAGATGCATAATCAGTGGACGAGGAGTACTTTGGTCTGATGATGAAACAACTGCACTCCCCCAGATATGGAACGAGGACAACATCAAACAGCAGCTGTCCACAGCGCACAGAAACACTAAGGTTTTCCTCCCACATTAAATTCATAACCACACTACAGTGCCACATCAAAGTGTGTGTGTGTGTGTGTGTGTGTGTGTAGGCGTGTGTGTGTAGGCTATAGAGTGAACAGAAAGAGGACTGAGGCCCCATCAAAGCTGAAGTGGACCAGAAAGAGAACTGAGTCCCCTTTCTGTTGGTCCACTTTTTGGTCCACTTTAAGAGAACTGAGTTCGGTTCACCTAAAAAGGACCAAGTGAAAAAATACCCTAAAACTCCAAAGTTCTGGCTTGGCTTGTTGTGTCTGTATGAACTACACAATCAAGTCATTTGCATCTGATCCTGCTCCATCAAGTGTTTTCTACAGAGTATTTTTGTGACTCAAGTGATTTTGACAAAAGGGTTTTTGACCAAGAACTAACTTGAACTCCAGACCACTTTTCTGGCCAAGGTTGGGAACAAATTTGTTAGTGTAATGTACCTGTTTAGTCTTATGCTTTAGTATCAGTTGACCTTTAAAAATACATGTCCAGACAGTATACTCTGCTTGATCATAACCAGTCACACCTTGGTTTATTGTTTCATGTATCCACATAATGTGCTCTCACACACACACACACACACACACACACACACACACTCATTGGTATATTGTATTGAATACAGGATCTGATGTTCAAGGAAGATGTGCACACACACACACACACACACACACACACTCATTGGTGTATTGTATTGGATGCAGGATCTGACAGGATCTGATGTTCAAGGACTGAAGTGGGAAGTACCTAGGATCTGATAGGATGTGATGTGCATGTATGACACCATTATGTTTGGGCTTATGTGTAAATGTCCCATAAATGCCTTGTGAAAGAGTGTTACAAGTGTTAAAAACTCTTAACAACACTTACCTGCCGGATGAGTTAATCTGTGAGCATTCTCGGAACCCATCGGCTGTATTTGTCGTCTGACTTCCGGCAGACGGCGATACAGCTCTGGGGGCAGGCCCCCTGATTTTTTGGCATTCCAGTTTGGAGGAGGCGAATTTCCGTTTCCGACTTCCGTTTCCTCCCCCCGATCATATAAGTAGATATGCTGAACCATTGCGGTGGATTCAGAGTTTGCAGTGACGCCAATTATGTTCCACCTCGTTAGTTCACCGCACGGACCGTTTAACCTGGCAACAACTGCAGCCAGCTCAAACATGATTGGTCAATATCACACGGATTACAAACAGTCTACAACCGGAAACCAGGGCTCTTCCGCTCTTCTTCCAGAGGCAAGATCTCTGGGGTTTGCGTACAGACTCTACATTCACTGAATGTAGAGTCTGTAGGCAAACCCCGAAGATCTTGCCTCTGGAAGAAGAGGCACTATCCCTTTAGAATACTCAACAAGTATTTTAAAGGGATAGTGCACCCAAAAATGAAAATTCAGCCATTATCTACTCACCCTCATGCTGAGGGAGACTCTGGTGAAGTTTAAGAGTCCTCACATCCCTTGCGGAGATTGGCGGGGGGAGCGGCTAGCACACCTAATGGCAGACGGCGCCCCAGACTAACGTTGAAGAACACAAAATTGAAACCACAAAATATCTCCAACATGCTCCCTAGTGATCCAAGTGCCCTGAAGCCCCGACATATAAAGTTGTTTTGAAAAACTTCATTTGAACTCTGTTTTTAGCCTCACTGTAGCCTTCTCTGTGCTCCACACTCACGTGTGCGCACTTGCGCGAGACCAGCGAAGGCATATTTACATCACGTATCTGGCTGACTCGCAGGAACCGGACTCAGGGTGCTGGCAGTGTGGAGCCGGTGCCGGTCTTAGAAGGACTCTTGAAATCCCGGCTCAGAGTGGAACATTTTACTGTCAATCTGTGGACAATTTACAGGACTTTAAAGAAAGATGGACTGTTGGGGTTGTCCTGTGCTCTGTGACAGGGAATGGAGAGCTGGTGTATAATTTCTGAGTAGTTGTTTAACGTTTACTGTGTCTGCGGACTGTTTATTCAGGAGCAGCTTTTGTCTGTTTTTGTTTGTTTGTTTGTTTGTTTTGTTTTTCATTTTTCTTGATGGTTTGAACTTAATGGTTTTCAGTCATTGCTGAAATGATTTAATAAAGGGACTTGAAAACCTCTCCTCTCCTGGCTCCCTTTTCCACTCCTTTCCTCTCCTCTCCTCAATTTGTTCTCCTTCTCTCCTCTTTCTCTTGTCCCAGTGAACAGGCCTGTGATCAATTATTTCATATTGAGTTTTTGGCTTAAAAAGACATGTGGAAGCGGGAAGGTAATTCAGCATCTGTCTCCACTCACACCAGGCAGCAGGTGAACCTGAATCAGCCAGAGAGTTGGAGGGAGATGGTGTAATTTTACACCAGACTAGCTTACTTGTTGTGAAATGTAATGTTGGGTTATTGCCTAAGTTAGTCTGGCTGTATTGAGATGTTTTAAAAGTGGTTTAATTTCACAACAGTGACAAACAGTGCTGAGGCTCAGAGCAAACACTATCATTACCTGGCTGCCTATGAAGGCAGGTAAGGGAAACATGACGCTGCTCTGCAGGGTGCTAAATTTACCTACAATTACTGTGGTGTCTGTTAAAGGGGAAGTTACAGAGAAAGGGGCAGAGGTTCGACTCAGATGCAGCAATCGGGCATACAACACACTTTTAATTGAGAATTGATGCCATGGATCAAATTTAAAAACTAAAATAAAGGATTAAAGAGAAAAGGAAAAAAGAAATAGAAAAAGTTGTCTTGCAAAAAGGGCACTTATCTAGACAGTGGGCAAAGGGGCAGGTGCTTGAGCACCACGTGCCTGTTTCCTACCATGACAAATCCAAATATCAGTTGTGAAAAAAGCCTGTACACTTGACCAGTAATATTGAACACAAGTCAGTATGTAACCATGTTATTCTGTTCAGCTGTACTCTACTGCAAATGGATACTTTAGGTCCTGTAGTTTGATATGATACCTATGTCTTCACTGTAGCTTCAAATCTGCGCAGCAGGTTTTATTTTCTAAAAATGAGTCTGCTTCATTTCTCACCCTCAGCTCTGCCTGTCATACCTGCTGCTTCTTCACGTTTTTGCCGGACAATTGTCATCACCTCTCTGCTCCTTTCATTTTCTTGTTCTCTCTGTACTCTTGAGTTTTTTTAGGAGCCCCTAATTTTTGGTGAGGCATTCTGACTTAGCCAATCAGGCTGCAGTCTGCCTTATATGTTCACATTATTGGAGCTTGTGTGTTCTGCACATCTGAACCCCTATGTCACATGGACTAAACCATTTATCTGATGGTTGACATTCACATTGGTACGTAATGACACCACTATGTTTATTTATCATGTAAATACATATAACTTGTATTGTCAGTGAATAAAGACTGCAAGTAAATTGTTGTTCTTGATCCTATTTAAGGGTCAACTATAGACCATTTCTCACTGTATGTTCAATATGTTTTTTTGTGTTATAACAAAGACCATTGCAGGAGATTTTTATTCTCTGTGTTTTACATAAGGTGTTGCAGCAACAGATTCAGCCTCACACACCTCAACAGGCACAACCAGTTTTACCATCATTATCTACCTGCTGCGTCTTTTTATGTACCACCCATTTACCAGTGAGAGCAAAGTCTTCACTGCTGCGCCTCTAAGACACCGTACAGCTGAAATTGGACTCCACACCCGAGCAGGTAGGCCACTGAACATTATATATTTAGTGAGGCTATTCACACAACACCTTAACACTGAGACATGTTCTTGAGAGCTTTGAAAAAGATGACATTATGTGTGTGATAAACAACTGACTTGCATGCTCTTCTCTTTTTTATTCCAAAATCTGTCTGAACGCTGCTTAACTAAATAATGACACAACAGAACTGAGAAGTGCATTTCAGGATTCATTTTTAGTAGGGGTATACAGTTCATAAAATTCACACTTCAACACAGTCATGTCATGTTAAGGGTTTTGATACAGCAAAAAAGTAGAAATGCTAGAAGAATTTTCTTGATTTTCACATTTAAAGATGTCATTTTAATTTATTTATTTGTAAAAACAAATGTTTTAAAGCATAATCTGTTTTTGACTTTGAACAATAATGGGGCTATATACCTGAGTGACCCATCTTCTGGGTGTCCTCTTAGCAGCATATGAAACAAAAACAGCTCCTTATGAAATATAAAATGTAGTATTGTAGTGACAGACATTAAAAACAAAAGAATCAATTCTGTTTCATTCATTTATTTTCCCTAACCGCTTATCCTGTTAGGGGTCACAGGGGGGCTGGAGCCTATTTCAAAAGCCTACAAAAGAACCAATTATGTTTCATTAGTTCATTCATTCATTCATTCATTCATTTTCCCTAACCGCTTATCCTGGTCAAGGGGAGGCTGGAGCCTATCCCAGCTGACACTGGGTGAGAGGCGGGGTACATCCTGGACAGGTCGCCAGACTATCAAAGGGCTGTTTCTGAAATTTCCGTGTTCTTTAAATCTATTAAAGCTAACATCATAAATTGAGCTTTGTTGGGTTTTTTTTATACAAAGCAGGAATCAGTCGGGCTAAAATGGGCTCAGGAATGAATATTGTAAATGGTGCCCCATTCCATGACAGAGTAGGCCCTCTTTTATCTGCGGCTATGAATGTACCAATCGGCATGCTCATTTTTTTTTTTTTTTTTGCCCTGTCTGAATCGGTTGTAAATGGCTGCCTGAATGCTGCGGGGATAACGTTAGATTAAAGCATGTGTTGCTCCTTGTTTTTCTTTAATTCCACGAACTGAAACACTGTGGTGAAGTCGCGGTAAATGAGTTGGCATGTTTAAAGTTTTCCCACTGATATAACCTACTATCATGTAGCAAATCCGACACACTTTTGTTTTATTTTTTATCCACTGCTCCCTTCAACCTGATCTCACAGAAATACGTGAAATGACCACGACCTCTTAACACCGCATTCCGTGGTGGCAGCACGTAATGGGTTGAAATTACGTGCTACCACCACGAAAACAATGCCAATGTAAAGTCAATTAGGATCCTCTCCCGTGGTGGACGCGCGGATTCCCTGATTCAATCACGTCACGTCAACCTCGTTTTCCTCAATGATATCTTTAACATTCCTGTATACACACAAAAACGCGGAAGTGTCCTTGATAACTCAACAATATGACAGGTTAATGTCAAGGCCATAAAATAAAATAAATGTATTTTGCCAGCTTTTGATAGCGTAGGGCTTTAAGAGCATTGTGCTGTGGGCGGATGGGGCGCGTTCCACTACTGTTTTGTAGCTGCTGTCGGCCGTCTGTGGGCTTCATTCCATTTCAGATTGCCATCCGTCTGCCATAACCGAATCCAAACTCCACTAATAAATAAATAAATAAGAAGATAAAAATAAGGCTGAGCACGGAAGAACCAGAGAGGAAACACCATCACATGGAGCCGTCTGCCCCTGGCAACCCGGCCACCCTCCACTCCACCAGGGGAGAGTGGACCCCAAGCCAGCACCACAGAACCAGCGGCTGCCCCGCTGGTTATACCTCCGACCGTGGCAGCTGTCACACAAACCGCTGCTGAAAATTATACATTTTGATACAGGTAGGCTATATACATATTGCAAAACTCTGTAAAAGTACACCAAAGCATATTTTCGTTTCCAAATATTTATTTGAAAACGAAATCATTCATATGGTCAATATAAAACATTTTGTTAGTAATAAAAAACAAATGTAATCTCAATGTGACCGCACCAGCCGGCGGGACTGTGGCTGAACCAATTCCAATGTTCATTCATTCATTCATTCATTCAGTCGCGTGTTCAGTGTGTGTGTGTGTGTGTGTGTGTGTGTGTGTGTGTGTGTGTGTGTGTGTGTGTGTGTGTGTGTGTGTGTGTGTGTCAGAGAGGAGTATCAATAAAAAAAAGTAATTATTTCGGTGTTTATTTCTTTTATTCTTCCGTTTTTTTAATTAAAATGCGTAATATAGCCAACAATATTATAGACCAAATGTTAATCTAATTATTATTGTAGAATGTATTTAGCAAATCACCACTCTCAACTGGAGACAGCAGCAAAAATAAATAAATAAATAAATAAAAAAGCCGACAAATAGTGTTAATTAATTGACGTGAGACATTGAAGAGGTTGTCTCCTATAGTCTGTAATTTTTTTATTTTTTTTTTTTTATCATAACTTCTCGGAAATTACTCAAAAGTAGAACATGCTAAAAGTAAATACAATAATAGGCTAAATAGTATCTAAGCAATAATAAAGTGTCTAAACAATAATAAATATTATCTAAGTTATCTATTAGGCTACCATTCCACTCTGTAAATAGATTTTAAAATTTCAATATGATTTTAATATTATTTTTGCTTATTTCATTATTGTTATTATTGGTTTTACTTTTTAGTAGTATTGTATTGTCTGAGGATGACTCATTTTAGTAACTATCTACAGTAAAAAAGATAAAAACAAGCAAAGAAACAAACAAAACTCATTTTATACACTGGGCCTTCAAAGCGCTCTCTGAAACTACACCTGGCATGCCTTGTGTCCAAAAAATGAAAAAATCTAAACTTTGTCATAGAGCTAAACCAAATACATCATTAGAAAGGTCTCAACCTGGAGAGTGACATATGCCAGTATGAAGATTCTACATGGCTCCTGCTTTCAGCCATTGACCTTTGAACCTTGACCTCAGTGCATGTTTGAGGGCTTATAACTCAGCAACTAAAGGGGGTACAGACATGGGACCAACTGTTATAGAGAGCTCTTGACCTCAGCTATCATGTGAGTGTAGTCAACAACTGAGGGTGCTGTCAGATATGGATAAAATATAGATAAAATTAATTTTCACCCATTTAGAAATTAGATATTTAAAATCTGATTTCACAAATGTGTTTACCATCCCCTTAAAGTCCACAGTGTACTCTCAATTCAGTATTTACAACTTCCAAATCTAGGAAAAACACTTAGAATTTTAAAAAACTACAATTCCCTGGGACCGTGCCATGCAGTTTGATACATATCAGCAACATAGTTGTAGTTCTTCTGATTTGCAAAGTAGGGTTCTAAATAGGGTTGTAAAAAGATATATCTACTGAATATATCTAATATCAAGTAAAGCCGAACTAGTTATTACACTCCACCTAGATGAACTATGGTAAGAAAAAGTAAAGATGTCGGCTAATTTTCGATATTTTAGCTAATACACTAGAAACAGCGTTTTTGGGACAGTAGGTTCATTTGCGGCTTGTAAAATAGGGTTGTAAAAAGATAGATCTACTGAATAAATCTAATATCTAGTAAAGCCGAAGTAGTTATTACACTGCACCTAGATGAACTATGTTAAGAAAAAAAGCAAGGATGTTGGCTAATCGTAGTTATTTTAGATAGTACTCTAAAAACGGCGTTTTTGGGACGGTAGGTTTTTTTGCGGCTTGTAAAACAGGGTCGTAAAAAGATACATCTACTGAATATATCAAATGTCTAGTAAAGCTGAACTAGTAATGACACTGCACCTAGATGAAATATGTTAAGAAAAAGTAGGCATGATGGTTCATTTCAGATATTTTAGCAAGTTCTCTAGAAACGGCGTTTTTGGGATTGAATATTTGAATAGGCTATAACAAATATCTAGAACAGCCGAACTACCACGTTATTATCATTATTATTATTATTGGTGGGAAATTATAACAGAGGAATATAGGCCCTATTTGCCGTTTTAATATCAAGAACACTTCCGCGTTTTGTGTGTATACAGGAATGTTAAAGATATCATTGAGGAAAACGAGGTTGACGTGATGTGATTGAATCAGGGAATCCGCGTGTCCACCACGGGAGAGGATCCTAATTGACTTTACATTGGCATTGTTTTCGTGGTGGCAGCACGTAATTTCAACCCATTACGTGCTGCCACCACGGAATGCGGTGTTAAGAGGTCGTGGTCATTTCACGTGTTTCTGTGAGATCAGGTTGGCTCCCTTGCCATCGTCCACATTATGCAAAGCAAAACTACAGTGGCTCCAGATGTCTGACCTGTAGGTTACTGGAGGCTCTTCTATTTCAAGTCTGGTAATGGTGTTACTAACCATCTTGCAATGAGCTAGCTTAGCGTAGCATAGGGAGGCATGCACACTGAGTATGTTTATTTTATCCAAAATTGTCGCACGTCTAGAAATAAATATGACTTAATTATGTGTCAATCACGTTTCCACACTGAGTCCGAAACTTTTGTCTGTCATTAAAATTGAGGAAAATGTGGTGGTGGGACACAGCCATGACAAAACAGAGGAATGGGATGCACAGAATCATTTCATAATTTAGATAGCTTTAGTTAGCATTATATGCTAAATTATGCCTTTGCTGAAATTACTGGAGTGACCTGGAATAAGCTGGAGATATCGAACTTGGCACCATAACTGGAAATAATGTCTTAATGCTTCACATTAAATCCTAATTGGCCTGATGGCGGCGCTATAATTGAGAGCCAAAAAAGTGAAAACTTTGACAGGCCAAGCCCCTCACACTGAAATCTGAAACACATCTACATCTCAGTGTGCTCTCCAAAAAAGCCTCTTGGACAATTAAGGCTCCCATGATGGAATCTTTCCTAATTTGCATAATGTGAAAAACAGTAATACGAATAGACTTTTCTTAACTTTGACTCAATCAAAGCCAAATTTGCTTGATGGCCTTGTGGGACAGAAATACACATTCCTATTATGAATGAGAAAAATTGGTCACAAAACATGCCATCAATGGAAAAACCTCACCAAGGGTTGGGCTTACCAGTAAATAGGCCATAACTCCCATTTTCCTTGAGCAGTCCTGATTAGTGGACACATTTGCTACTAACATCTGAATGCACAGATCAAGTTTCATTCATTTCTGATAAAAGGGGGGCAAAATACGGGATGATGGGATTTTCAGTGTGCTGTTATTGAAATGCTGCATACATTGTAATGGTGGGACGTGTGTGGTTTTTATTTATTTATTTTTATTTTGATCCCCCCTGTTGCCACAAATATTTTTCCTTGAGCTGAGTTCATCCAATGAACTCAGCTAAATTTTAAAAACCTAATTCATGAAATATTTGTGGCTACAGGGGGGGATCAAAATAAAATAAATAAATAGAATAAAAATCAACCAGCCACCCACCTCCTCTGATAAGTTAAGAACAGTCCCTTATCAGTGCATAAACCACACACATCATGCAGCCCGGTTGTTATATTTTAGTACATTCCCTAATAGACCCACAGTGGGCTGGTAGCTAACAGTCACTGTGGAGCATGACACAGACAAAGAGGAAATTATTGGACCTGGAGCTGGGCTTCTCGGTCGCCTGTAAACCGTCATCTTGCGTTGACTATAATGTTCCGCCATATTCCTGTCTGTGACCCCCATTCAACCCACAACCGGCAGGATTCGCCTTTCATTTCTGCTGCTGGTTGAAATCTGTACTCGCACAGCTCCTGAATTATTTCTTTTGCTCGCACAAAACTATTTTCAGTCGCAAATGCGAGTAAAATACTTGATTGTAGAGCTCTGTCAAATGACATTTTTCCAAACAACTTTATATGTCGGGGCTTCAGGACACTTGGATCACTACGGACGAGCAGTATGGAGATATTTTGTGGTTTCAATTATGGGTCAAAGTCAAGTCGAGTCTTTTATCAACGTTAGTCAAGCAAGTCTCAAGTCATCATATTTGCGACTCGAGTCTGACTCGAGTCAGGTCATGTGACTCGAGTCCCCCATCTCTGGTCCAGACCCAGACGAGCTTTAAAAGTGATCAGTAAAATCTTAATATCAATTCAAAAATAAACAAGAAGTCAATGGAGAGAAGCCAGGATTGAGTTGACGTGATGTCTGTTAAAACCAGTAAGAAGCCTAGCTTCTGAATTCTGAACAAGACGGAGGCAAGAGAGTGACCTTTGGTTTCTGCCAGAAAGGAGCGAGTTACAGTAGTCAAGTCTGGAGAAAATTTGTGCATGAATTACTTTTTCCAAGTCTGAGTGCGAAGGTTTGATTTGATTCTGAAGATGGTTCTTCTATGCAGGAGGCATGACTGAACTTTTTTGATATGTTGTTGGAGGGTTAAGTGAGAGTCAAGTATTTTTGGCATCAGGCTTCACATTAGCCAACAGGGGATCAAGGGCATTCACTATGGGGCTGATAAGGTTTGAGGGACTTCACAGTATGATTAATGATTTTGGGTTATTGAGTTAAAGCCAATTTTGTGCAACCCAACAGTTTACGTTACTGAGACATGTCACTCAAACAGCATCTAGGCTTTTTGGATCACTAGGTCTCAGGGGAATGTATATCTGTGCCTCATCTGTGCAGCAATATAAAGATAGCTTGTGATATTGGATGATTTTGCCAAGTGGAAGCATGTAGACTGAAAATAAAATTGGACTCTAAAACAGAACCTTGTGGGACACCTCAGGTAATGTGAGTTGGAGAAGATGAGTAGTTACCTATGGGGAGTGAGCAGGTTCTTTCTAAATGGTCAGAATAAAACAAAGTGTAGTGTCCCTGATGCCAACACAGGTTTGAGACAGTCAGTTAAAATGGTATGATCAACTGTGTCAAAAGCTGCATTCCCCTCCAATCTCTTCTTACTTCTTGGGTGGATGCATTTAGCCAGAGCTGGGGTTTTGTATTTGATGGTTTGTCTTTACAAGGGGCAAAAGTGTCCAGGACAGTCTGACAGTTGTGAATAAAAAAGGACACTAGCTCTTTTGTGTTAAAATGTGGGTTAAAAGCAGTTCCAGAGGCAGCAGTAAAAATTTCAGAAAACTTGGTTGCCTTTCATCAGACAGCTCCTCACGGCTATCATCCACATACACACACACACGCACACACACACACATCACAGTGCTGGAAAGCAACACTGGATTCCTTTTACCCTGTTTAGTGTTTAACTCAGCCAACTGTAGCTTATTTTTATTAAATGTACCTTAATTAGGTCAGTCAGCTTTTGTCCATTCACATATCAGTGAGGTAAAAGGAAAAACAGAGATCTAGTCCTTTTTTCTCCCAACAGTTCTAGCCAGTTCTAACAGTTATGGCCTCATATTGAGATATCAGATCAGCAGCCTTGCTGCTACAAGACTTTGATTTTTTCTGATTTTGTTTCATGTCTTGATTGGAGTCAGATTGGTCTTTCATTTTTAATTTTTTTTTCTTAATCTTTGGAGTGTTTTCTGAATTTGTGGAGTCATTCTAAGCCTCTGTTGTGGACTGATGATTTCCCATACTTAACGCACATAACGCACAGTAGACAGAAACAACACAAACGCATCTTAGACAACATAATCACATATCACACCAACATCTGAAACAACACAAACATGTTTCACACCAACATGTGAAAAACATACAGTGACATCTTAAGTCTCCACTCTTCTTGGATTATTAATTAATTAAGTTTTGTCTTCAGTAGTGGTGATTTGAGATTTTAGGAAATGAAATCTCAGAGAGTGTTTCGCCTTGTGTACACAATTTATTTCGGCACCTTGCAGGCCTCTGATGTCAGCAACAATCACAGCCTTTGATTCTTGGCTCACACAGATTCACTAGCAGATTCTCAATTAACTGAAATTAGCCTTTTTCATCTTACCCCAGAACATCTTCCCAAAAATTTACCTCACTGTAAGGTACTGTCTACGTTGGGCACAGCCCTCAGCTGCGTCAGAATCTACAACCCCAGTTGTGGCGCTGTGGGTCAAATAGAACTCACCACAGTCTTTCTTCTTCAAATCCACCAGCCACTAATCTCTACAACTGATTCATCAATGTTTCTAATACATCTGGATTAAACCCACTGAGCTCATTTGATTTTTGTGTATGATTTGAATTGATTATTTTATCAATTATTTACTTAACATTAACTCACACAACACTTTGGTCGTGAGCAATATAAAATACAGTTTCTTTATGATCCCGTCAAACACAGATATGTTAAAGCCACTACAAGGAACTTTTAACTGGATATGTAAAAGTCTCTCGTTTCTGCTGATGTCTGTGCGTGACCTACAACAGCAAATGAGACCATCGGTGTGAAGATAAGCTATTTCTATATAGTGTATATCCATACCTTTAGGAAACTGTGTCCGGGTCTGCTGCAGCTCGCTTCCAGGATGAAGCGATTTACGGCACTCAGACGGCACCTGTCATCTTACCTAGCTGCTTACATTTAGTTACTGTTATAAATAGTTGCTATTCCTCATCCTCGACCTGACGTCCGCGGGGAGTTAAAATAGCAGCAATCATCGGGTAAAAGTTCTGTGAAAGCACCGGACTCACCAACAGTCAGCCACATTTCAGTCACACAGAAAATCCAATCCTCAGGAAGTCAGGAAATCCTTCAGGATAAACGTTTTGTTTGCTAGCGATCTAGCATTTACCAGCTCAATCCTGGCAGGAGCCGGCGGGTCCACGGCATTAGCTGTCCGGGGAGCCACACACAGAGGCCGCAGGTTGCGCAGATTCACCCCGCGCCAGCAGGGACGAGGAGAGCAGGGGCCGCGGGGCTGGAACACCTCATCCGGGCCGACGACAGGTACCAGCCAGGCGTCGACAGGGTCCAGCGAGTGCCGAGAAATAAAGAGGCGAGGCACCGCTCCATACTCAGTCCAAGAAGCCATGGAAGTGCTCGCCAAACAGGCCTTCAGCTTTACCAGCCGACCGCTGCGTTTACCCCGGCGGCAGTGGCACTTACGCCGGAGAGGTGGAGCTGGGACGCGGCAAAGGTGAGCTGGGATCCCCGATAGAGCGGGGGCAAAGTTTTCCCGTCTTGTTGTTTCATTCATCCCCAAAACAAACACGTGCGCGAGCCAGGTAAGCGTCTTTACGACAATACGCGCTAGAGCTCATGGGAAATGTAGGCTTCATTCCGGCAAAACACTACCGCTTTTGTCCACAGGGTCGCCAACATCAACTCAAAATGGAAGTTCCTTGTAGGGGCTTTAAGGAAAAATAGATAAGACTTTGCACTTACCAATCTGTTGTTGTACTGGCATCCTGTTACATAACGGCGATTTGTTGATGAAAATGCCAGAGCTGATGGTGTAATAGCTGAAGAAGACCTCAGGAGACATCAATGGATTACACATATTATTTAATGAAGGCTTGATTGAGGAGAATCACAGTTGAACATACAGGGTGTAACACAGTGTATGCCATACAGAGATTCTGAGGGTGTCCTTTCCCAGTCCTTGTATGTAACTCAAACAGTATTCCGTTGCAAGTTCCTTTGGGAAAAGAATTGCAAAAGATTGTCCAGTATTCTCATTCTTTTGGCTCCTGTCCTCTCTCCTGTTGTGGCTTGTTGCTTTACAAGTATGAGGTTAAATTTTTCCCAGGCAAGTCAGTGCTGTTAACCCTGTGTAAGCAGTTTCTTGCCTTTTGGTTTTAGCTTTGCTCTGATCCATTTTCTGAGCACAAAATCCTGTTGTCCTGTCTATAAGTCATCCTGTGTTTATGCCCTCTATCTGAGGTGGTGAGTAGGGTTCCAATACAAATATTTAAGTATGCAGCATGGTGGGCCTTGTTAATTTTGTTTTCCCCTCTGTAGGTAAACCTGCTGCTGTTTTGTATGGTTTTGCCGTTTTGTGCTGTTCTGTTGTGTTATCCTTACCTTATTTTGTTTTTTCTTTAGTGTTACAGTTGAGTAGCTTGAATTGTACTTATCTTACTATATAATGACGAAAACTCTGTCTGTCTGGGGATGTGTCTGTTCCACGTTTTTCTCCTCACTGACTTGGTCAATCCATGTTAAAATTTGGCACAGTGATAGAGGGTCATGGGAGGATGGGAATGATGAAGCAATATTACATCAATTGGCCAAAGGGGGGCACTATAGCAATTGATTGAAATTGCAAACTTTGAATGGGCATATCTCATGCCCCGTATGTCGTAGAGACATGACACTTTGCACAGAGATGCCTCTCCTCACGAGAATCAAATTTGCCTCAAGAACCCATAACTTCCGGTTATATAGATTTTCCGCTATTTTGATTTTTTTGAAAAACACTTCAAATCAATCTCTTCCTAGGAAGTTTGACTGATCTGCATGAAACTCGGTGAACATAATCTAGGGACCAATATCTAAAGTTCCTTCTTGGTAAAAGTTGGAAAACTTAGTAAAACTGAGCTTCTATAAGGCAATGAATATTGCGGAGGGCGTGGCTCATCACATAAAGGTGTATAACATCTCAAGGGTTTCAGCGATCACCACGCAACTTTGTAGGCATATGACCACACATAATCTGAGGGGACCCCTCCATTATTGACCGCATCAAACAAAATGGGGGCGCTAGAGAGCTAATTTCTTATCCAGGCCTAACTGCCATATCGATTTCTACTAAACTTGGTAGATATGTAGAACAGGACGCCTCAAGGTGACTGGAGAAATTTAACTCCAACTGGCAACTGGGTGGCGCTATAACAACAGAAAAATGCTTAAAAATGGCTAAAATACGACCGATCGCTGTGGCTCCCCCTGTGGCCAAATGTTTTTTTTTCTTTTCTAAGTTTTGGTATGACTAAGTCATGGTATAGCATGCTGTACTCAATGGGTATGGACTAGTTTTGCTATTATTAAAACAACTGTGTTGGTTTAAGTTATTTTTGTTCAGTTGAGTGCCATCTTGTTGGGAGGCTAGGCACCTATGGTGAGGTCCTTGCACTTTATGCATGCCAGTAAGAGCACCGGGACACAAGTGTATCTATCTATCTATCTATCTATCTATCTTATATATATATATATATATATATATATATATATATATATATATATATATATATATATATATATATACATATAGTGTGGGCGACTTTAATATATACTGACCCCAGGATTATCTTTAGCACCTCATGACAGTGTTTTAATCACCCTCTTTCCCTTTTTTGACAGGTGCTGTGGGTGCAGGGCAGGAGTCCAGTCCCCTGGTGGTGTTTCTCACAATTCCTTTTTCATTGGTGTGCAGTGTCACAGGTGGTTAGTTTGTGAACCCCTCTCCCCTTTTTGATTCCCTGCTGTCGTGGTTAGCCCCAGCCCTGTCCTCACTCTCCTGCCTGAGTGCTAGTTATTATTAGTTTATCACTGATTAGCTCTTTATTTAATCCTGGTGTTTATGACACTATAGCTTGAAGTTGCATATTGGTTCATTTTTATTAAATAAATTCCATCTTTTTATGGCAACATGTCTCTGACCCGGTGGATTCATTCAAACCTGTTTGTCCTCATTACCTTAAAGCATTCTCAATAATTACCTTGGGTGTAATTCCCAAGGGAGCATTGCTGCAACAACCTTTACTGTCCTCCTCATGCCACACAAGTGATATTATTTACTGTAGGTGTCAGTTAACCCTTTCTTTTTTGTTTTTAATCCAGTACCAGAGAAAGTGGTTACAGTGCTATGCTGCAGCCAGAGATAAAGACTGATCACCGACCATGAAGGCCAGCGCTTCTAATAGGACAAGCATCATCATCTTCGTCTTACTGGTTGTCTTTGTCTTAGTCTTTGTGCTACTAAACATGCAGGTAAGAATATGATTGTTGGACTGCTTGAAGGGTAGATGCTGATTACAGTAATGTTCCTTACTGCACATAAATATCATTTGAGTTAAAAGGTATTTTCCCTCTGAATCCTGCAACTGTATTCCCAGCCCCAAAATCTACCCCTATGTCCCTGATGTTCTGTATCTTTAGCACGGTTATATTCAATCTGTATGCAGTACAGTTCAATGTGTCTCACAGCTGTGAAAAGCTTCCTCTGTCATGTCAAACCACCAGGTGTCAAACAGCCTCTCTAGTGCTTCTGGTCCAGTGACATATACATTTTAGTAAACAGGGCCTTGCAGCATCCATAAAGAAACCTTTGAATTTGAATTTAAAAAATCAGGTTCTTGACTTGTGCAAAACAGATTGAGTATCTTTAACTTCTCCCATGAGCAGATGTTAACAGCAGCTATCAATCCCCCCAAAATACTCATACAGTCTTATCTCTTGGCCCTTACTTTGTTAATTTCCTTTCAGCACATTTGTTTGATGCACCTAATAGTCACCATCTGTCTTTTGATCCCCTGCCACTTTCAGCATAAAGTCCACCATCCTAAACAATCCACCATCAATGTATCAACAGTTTCCACTGACCCCGACAAGCGTCACAGCTTCTGCACCTTCCAGCCACACTCCCGTGAGGAGGCTCTGGAAGAACGCCTCCTACTAGACTCCATTGCTTGGCCTGAAACTCCACTTTTGCCATCTCCTGTTTCCCTGGAGAATACCAGTGATCCAGCTCACAGCACCTTCCACATTCTCCCAAGGAGGGGAGGAGGACAGTGGCATGTAGGGGATCAGCTGGAGGTCATGATAACAATGTCTGACTTTCAGGACCGTTCCAAGAAGTATGGGGGGGACTTCTTACTCGCCTGGCTCCACAACCTGAAGCTTGGTGCAGGTGTAGCTGGGCAAGTGTTGGATCATCTCAATGGGAGCTACTCTGCTGTGTTCTCTTTACTCTGGGAAGGAGACGCGCAGGTTGAGGTGATGCCAAAAACTATTAAATGTGTTAATGTTGTTAAATGTGACTGTTAAAGCTAAGCCTGTCTTCCTTTGTTACTGTTGCTACACCTGTAAACCGTGGGCACAACACACGTGCAGTTAGTAATAACAGTGGCAGATTTATCACTCAAAATTTTTAGTCATCTTAGAAATAATGGTACTTTTCCATTTCATACAAAGCCAAGGTCTCATTTCCAGCAACTGACTCTAGATTTTTAGTCAAAAACTCTGGTTCTCTATCCTACCAGGTGACGCTGGTTCACTCTAGTGAGGCTATCACAGTGCTGAGCAGGGTGACCAGAGAACATCCTGACAGGGTTACCTTCAGCAGCCTCTTCCGCTCAGGCTCACGCTCTGAAACTACCCTCTGTAACGTCTGCCTACGTCCAACCCAGAAACCTCTTTGCAACTACACTGACCTCCGTACAGGTGAGCCTTGGTTCTGCTACAAGCCAAAGAACCTGAGCTGTGATGCCAGAATCAGCCACTCCAGGGAAATATACAGACCAAACCTCAAGGAAGACGAGAGGAAGCTCTTTCAAAGGTGAGGGAGAAGAGAGACAGGACTGGCATTTTTCATGACTTCTAATGAATACACACATCCAGTGTTATCTATGTGTCCCCTTGGTGAGAAGTTTCAAACTACAGACAGTAAAGACTGAATCTAAAAATTTTTACTGTTTAAGATGATACAAATCAACATGATCAATCTTATTCTCACTACCTGACTTTCCCTAAGAAACTGGATAGTCCAGTGGCCTATTTACATCCAGCGGATGTGGAGCAATGTTAGCATTTATTTGGAGCTGTGTTAATGGTCAATTGTAAATCCAGTACACATCCTGATTTTAGCTCTACTTTGGTCTCCGCCAAATCAACAGGCAAATATCTGGCTTCGCTGCTAAATGCCCCGCCATGTCCATCTGCTACCTGCTAACTTTGTCTGCTGTATAGTGGTAGATCCTACAGACTTGGGTAATTAGAGATTTCTTTAATAAAAACAGCTTATTGCTACTTAATAAAATATGTTAATGAGAGCTGTCAAACCCAAGGGCGGAGATCTGATCCCAGACCACACCCTACCAGATCAGTTAACTCTCCAGCTTTGTAGTCTGAGTGGCGGGGAATGAGGTGGAGGGAACGTGGGGTGGGCTAGCTAGCTGGTCGCAGTCTCTTTCAGTGGTGCTGGATAGCAGTAGGCTGTCCACCAATCATTGGCTCTGGCAACCCATTTTTGTCATGTGGAAGTGGGTGTGGTTTCATGTAAGGTGGGTTGGAAAAACCACAGGTCAGCCTGCCAATCCACCGTGACCCCTGGCGGTGGGGTTTGTACCAGCTGAATTTGACTTGCTTCAGCTGCTGACTGAAGATCCTTCTCCGGAGCTACTGTCTGCTCTTCTCCTGGCAAGGTAGTCTCTGAAGTAGTTTTCTGAAAGTTAGATACACCGCCTTTCACTCAAAATGGATTTTAGAGGCTGACTTTTGTGAAATATGGCATGAGCTTTCAAGCAGTTGTTTTCCATTTAGGTTGTCACGGCCTGGCTCTGAAGTCATGACAAAAAATGAGACACAGGCTGAAAGCAAAATGATACATTTATTTACATAAAGAGAATTTCCCCTCAGGGGGATTAATAAAGTATATACAATTAATTAAATTAAATTAAATAATGGTAAACCCCAGAAACCCAAAACAAAGGCAATGATGAGATGTGTTTATCAGTTGAGTCAGTAGACAAGGTGTGTGTCTGCAGTAGTGCTGCGTGTAGTGTGAGATGTTGGATGGGTGAAAGCAAACAATGCACCAAATCAAATCAAATCAAACTTTATTTATATAGCACTTTTCATACATTAAAAATGCAACACAAAGTGCTTCACAAAATAAAAACAATGAAAAACCCGTCCCTTCCACCCCCCCACATATAACACACACACGCTTGCAGGCACGCCACGGCCCTCCGGGCCTGAGGGATCTCCAGGACGACGTCCGTGCGGGCAGACCGAACACACCAATAAAAACAAGCAGGGAAAAGAGAGTCTCAACCAAATTATCAATCAGGATGATGTTTACTTGCATTACAACTAATAGATCAGGCTGCTGGTATTTATCGCAGATAATATTTCATCACTAGAATTCATTTTACTTTGATTTGTACAGAAACTAAAGTTAATATTACATATCCTTCATTTTTAGACAGTGTCAGTGTACGTAAACACAGTGCTTCAGTATAAAGTTAAAATCTGCCGTGTCCAGTTTAAAGGTAAAGAGCTGTAGAATAAACCGAGTGGTAAAATAAATGTGTTAACTTGTGGATTCACACAATTAGTCATTTTCTGCAAGCATTCCTCTCACACCTTTATTGGAGCAGCAGTGCTGTTTTTTTTAATGTAATGCTTTCTTTAATATTGTTTAAAGGCGGAAATAGGTGGCAGGGATCGAACATTTTTAAAAGTCAAACGACGCACTGAACAATGGATTTGACTCATTTCATAGGAACGCATAAAGAGCCTGAAGAGGAATGCCTGTGTTAACAGAGCAAGTTGATAACAACCTTGGTGGTACTGGTTTTCTCTGACTGAGGCTTTAGGGTAGTGATGTGCGAGTCATGAACGAATCATTCGAAACTCAAGATTCTTTTTACTGACCCAGGAGTTCCAAGTCATCGTCTCCATTACTACCATAAGCTAACTGCAAAGAGGAGACTAGGCAACATGCCACTCAACTGTTATTCTAACTGCATTTGTGTAAATATATCAAGCTAATGCGTTAATTTGTATTAGCCCAGTGGGAGAAGCAACAGCTCTGGTCCTTATTTCAACTCAACTCTTCTGTCTCCTCCCTGCCCTGAGATGAGCTGTATCACAGGCTGAGGCTACAAAAAAAACAAACAATTCACTCACTCACTCAGTATCCCCAGCTCACCGGCAGCACAAAGGTCACTTGCTCTCTCTCCCTGCTCAGAGAGCCCCTCCCTTACCTGACTAGTGTGCTCACTCTGGGTGACTGACTCAAACGAAAACCTGATTCACTTTGGTGAGGGACTCATACAAACTCGAGTTAGTAAAAGGAATTAAGTATCTCATCACTGCTTTAGGGTTTGTTGAGCCAGCTCAGGCTCTGTTGAACTGGTTTCGTGGTACAGCCCTCTGCTGCATTAAAGAGACAAAACATAGAATAAATAAACATATCAAGTGACAAGTGCTTGATTTATCTAAATTTAACTTCATAAAATGATTCAAAGTGTTTGTCCTGCTTTCTTTTGTTAATGTGTGAGTGAGGGTTTTTTATTATGTGTGCTCCTTTTCAGTGGTGTCAACATGAAAGTCCTCATTCAGGCTTCCGGACCTGACAGTGTCAGCATATTGCCAAAAGAGGAAGGTAAAGCATGATTTAATGCAACCGCTACCTATAATGACAATTCAAAACTGAATATGACGGACAATGAAAGTAAAACAGGCAGGAAAAAAATATTCTACTTACTTCTGGGTCGTGTTCTTTCCAGGAGCATGAAGCACTGGGTTAAAGGTTCATAACAGGGTACCAGCTGTTAGCAGTGTATCTAGTCTCTCAGACATAAAGATAGTACATAAAAGGTCACACTTTCTACCTTGGATCTGGATTTGTTGGCAATAACAAAGGCATAAAGTAACCCTACCCTTATCCTTTAACTTCCTCTCAGGTCAGCCAGAGGTTATGAGAAGCAATGTGACATCTGGACCCTCTGGCTATTACTACCATGGTATGTGGCGAGCACTGGGAGGCCCCACAGTTCATCAATTCAACACCTCTGCCATCAGTCAGTGTCTGAAAGGCAAGGTGGTCCACATGTATGGAGACTCCACCATCAGGCAGTGGTTTGAATACCTCAGAGCTCTACCAGGTAGCTGATCCACAGGATTTCTGGCAACAGTTTGATTTTGTTCATACTGTTCACACTAATCTGTTCCCTCTCATACTTTTAGATCTTAAGGAGTTTGACCTGCACAGCCCGAGGCAAGTTGGACCTTTCATGGCCTTACACTATGCAAACAACATCTTGGTGACATTCCGCTGCCACGGACCTCCTATCCGTTTTTACATGGTCCACACCAGCGAGCTTCGTTACATTGCTAATGAACTAGATGGTGTAAATGGAGGCATCAATACTATTGTAGTTTTTGGCATCTGGTCTCACTTCAGCACTTTCCCTGTGGAGGTGTACATCCAGCGGATCCGGAGAATCCGCAGGGCGGTTGTGAGGCTGCTGGACAGGGCTCCAGGCACGCTGGTCGTTATCCGGACAGGAAACCCCAAAGTTTTAAAGGGACTTTATGAAACATTAACCAACAGTGACTGGTACACTCTGCAGCATGATAAGGTGCTCAGACTCATGTTCAAAGGACTGAATGTTCATCTGATCGATGCCTGGGAGATGGTCGTGGCCCACCACCTGCCACACAGGCTCCACCCACAACCTCCCATTGTTAAGAATATGATTGACCTTCTCTTGTCTTACGTATGCCCTTAGAGGGATGGTTAATACGGTTTCATTTGAATTCATGTTTAAACTTTTGTTGCTCCTCAGTTGAATCAAAATATATTTTATGCTATGCATTAAAAATAAATCCTAAATATTTTTGGTATAACAGTCTCTGGTTTGAGTCTTTAACAGTCTGAAATAATCTACCTCATTCCAGTCACCCTATTGTTAGTAAACAGTATGAAGTTCTTTGGTGGGCGGGCTTAGCTGGGGGCAAAACAATTCTTCACAGATATTAGCTAGTACTAGCTACGAGTTCTTTTGGCTTGTTTTAGACAGTTGAGGAAGATGATACGAGTGGTGCATTCAGAAATATGTATTCCAAGTGTCGGAGCACACTCTGGCACAAACTGGACTATTCATAAAGTCGGAGCTCTGTCAGGATGTACTAGATTAGATTAGTTTATTTGTCCTATTAGGAACATTTTCTTCACGCTTCCATCTTGAGTGCCAACCCAACATATACACATACCCCACAGATACAACATACATTTGCCACACACACATGGATTCTCAAACACTACTGTTCGATTATCTAGCGCACCGCACTCTCGGAGTGGAAGAGTGCAATCTGGGCACTCTGACTGTGGAGACGGAGCAGCAGAGCACCAGGTGAAAGTGTGATTTACTTAAGTGTTTGTTAATTCATGTAGCAATGTAACACAGTTTCTTCGACCAGCAGGGCTCTCATTTTCGTGGAGAGCGCCAGACTGAATTTATGAATGCACCATGTAATGTGAATCAGTAAACACTGACCAGCGGGACCAGACTGGCCAACCCATGTGTTCTCACTCAGTGGATGGATAATTTGACAGGATTCCTGAAGGTGGGATGATGGACTTTGTGGTTGACTACTATGCCAATCTTATAAAGGAGGACAAAGCTAAAGTTAGCTAATGCGCTAAAAAGTTAATGCTATGGAGAAATCCAATATTCCCCTTAATGCTTCCCCAAGTTCTGATCACATTTAACCCTAGTTGTCTTCGTTTTTGTGGACGGGCAGTGGCAGCTGCTATGCTATAAAACTGAACCATGACTCCTTTTATTTTGGCACCCAATAACACAACAAGACAACATTTTAAAACTTCTCTGTAGTCTACAGCCCTGTGGTAGTGAGTCATGTTTTGCCTCCAGCTGACAAAATGACGTCATTGTGACGTTTGCCCTAAAAGGGTCTATAGAGATCATCTAGGAATTCACCAGACCAATGTTGGTAGACATTCATTCTATGTTGACGTGTAAACTCAATGGTATGTTCTCAAAATAACTTGAGTACGTATTAGAGGTGTGCTGTATCTCGTTAATGATACTGCCGTTAGAATTTCTAATATTATATGAAAATTCATATTGTGCAGTATTTCGACTTGTTGATATATTGGTGTCATAGTGTTACCAACGGCAACAACAAGCATAGCTTTGGTGGTTCCAAACAGAGGAGCAGCTTCAGTAGTGTAGAATAAACTGGCGTTGTTAGGCCTGGGCATCCTGGTTGAAAATCGACCAAGTGTCCCTTTTAAAAGATAGTGTACCCAAAAATGAAAATTCAGCCATTATCTATTCACCCATATGCCAAGGGAGGCTCAGGTGAAGTTTTAGAGTCCTCACATCCCTTGCGGAGATCCCAGAGGAGAGTGGGTAGCAGCACAACTCCACCTAACGCAGGCTGGGCACCCCAGATTCAAAAAACACATAATTGAAACCACAAAATATATCCATACTGCTCGTCTGTAGTGATCCAAGTGTCCTGAAGCCGCGACATAAAAAGTTGTTTGGAAAAACGTCATTTGTTTTTCGTCTCATTGTAGCCTGTAGCTCTAACTGCCTCTGTTTACACGAAGCTCACGTGTGTGCGCTTCATTTCATTTTCATTTATTTATTCCTTTTGACCCCTCCCCGGGGTATAAGGGGCAGACAACAAAAAATAACATTAACAAATCAGGACAGGCGGCAGCCAATGCACAGCAAAATAAATAAAACAGAATTTGTGTACATACATACAAGTCAAAGCAAATCAAGAGAAACTATTCAAGATTTTCTTTAAAAGTTTCAACAAATTTGACAAGACCTTTACTTTTTGAGATGACATTAACTTTTGAAACTTTTTTGTTCTATAGAACTGTCCGACCAACTCTCTTCTCTCTTTATCAAAAAAAGAACACACAAGTACATAATGATATTCGTCTCCTCGATTGCCAGTCAAACAAAGAGTACATTTCCAGGGGACATTTTCACGATCATACCTGCGCTCAGAGATAGGTAACTTATGATTTCCACACCGAAACTTAGACAAACAAACTCTTTCGGCAGGTCTTAACATAATCAGATAAGGTTCAAAAATGAAATCAGTTTTAAACAATTTATAACTATCACACTATCACATTACTTTGCAATTTCTCATGCCATTTCTGTAGTTCCATATCAGATATTCTACGTTCAATCATTAATTTTAAATATTTAGGGTTCATCCGTCCAGCGTCATGCCATAAGTACGATAAACCACAATCATCAAGAATATTTTTAACTTTGGAAATCCATTTACACTGAAAAATATTGTCATCATACAAAGTCTTGAAAACAATAAACACAGTCAAAGAGATTTTGCTGTATTATGACTAATTAAATGTACCCAAAAGTTAATCATTCTCATGTTTACCTTTAAATCTAAACTATTTCGACCAAACTCTCCATAAATAATACAATTTGCTGTGCGTTTATTAACATTAAGTAAACGTTTCAAGAAAGATCTGTGAAGTATTTCAATTTGGTCAAGTTTATGAAATCCCCAGACTTCACTTCCATATAAAAGAATAGGCACTATAAGCTGGTCAAATAACTCACATTGTATATCAACAGGTAACTGTAATCTAGTAACTCTGTTTTCCAAGGAGAATAAATCTCTTTTAGCTAGTTTAACTTGCTTAGCTATTGCTTTATCAAATCGTCCATTAAAATTAAATAACGTTCCAAGATAGTCATACTCAAAAGTAACTTCTAATTTATCTGAACCAAACTTAAATTCTGGGAGTATCCGTAATTTCCCCCTAGAGAAAATAACAACCTTTGTTTTGTCTGTGTTGACAGTTAAATACCAGTTTTTACAATAAGAAGCAACTGCATTTAATGCAGCCTGTAATTCTGAAGGAGTCTCTGCCTGTACAATCGTATCATCCGCGTAAAGCAGGACATATAATTTCAGATATATCCCTATTTCACCATTCATCACATTGCGGCATTCAGTTGAAAAAAGGTGAAGTCCATTGTACCATTGACTCACATATTTTTCAAAGTCATTTAAATATAGTGCAAACAATAGTGGTGATAAATTATCCCCCTGACGCACTCCTACATTACATACAAATTGGTCAGATAAATCATAACCAGCTCTAACACAAGATTTGGCATTCTCATAAATATTATGTATCACATTTAATACTCTTCCGTTTATACCAAGTGCAACTAATTTAAACCATAGTGATGACCTATCTACCAAATCAAACGCTTTTTTATAATCAACAAAAGCACAACACAGTCTTTTTTTCTTATACAAGTGCCATTCAACCAGTGAGTGAAGAACAAAAATATGGTCAAGGGTTGAAAAGCCTTTCCTAAACCCTGCCTGCTCTTTTCCAAGAATTCTTTCAGACTCTGTATAAGCAGTTAGTCTGTAATTTATTACAGCCATAAAAAGCTTACCAGTACAACTAAGTAAAGTAATACCTCTGTAATTTTCAGGATCATCTATCAATCAATCAATCAATCAATCAATCAATTTTATTTATAAAGCCCAATATCACAAATCACAATTTGCCTCACAGGGCTTTACAGCATACGACATCCCTCTGTCCTTATGACCCTCACAGCGGATAAGGAAAAACTCCCCAAAAAAAAAACCCTTTAACGGGGAAAAAAAACAGTAGAAACCTCAGGAAGAGCAACTGAGGAGGATCCCTCTTCCAGGACGGACAGACGTACAATAGATGTCGTACAGAACAGATCAGCATAATAAATTAACAGTAATCTACTGGTCCCTTGTTTTTGTATAATGGTTTTATCACTCCTAAACACCAGTCAGTGGGGACTATACCTGTTATCAGTACCAAATTAAATAATTTTACTAAAATGTTCAGCATTTCCAAAGGGGAGTTCTTTATATATTCATTTATAACTTAATCGATACCATTTGCTTTTTCATTTTTTAATTTTTTTTACCATTTGCTGTATTTCTTCCAAAGTAAACAAATCATTTATGTATTCATTTGTAGGAGAGGTGACTTGTCTGGGGTCAAATTGCTGGTCTTCTGGTGTACAATTATCACTTGATTTTTGGCTGAGTTTCTTAAAATATTCAGCAAAGGTTTCTATAGATACATTTCCTAATCTTCCAGATGGTTTACCTGCATTTAGAATAGACCAATATTCATTACTATTAGATTTCTTAAGTGTACGAAGTTTCCTATGTAAAGAATCATAGAACGGCCTTGAATATTTCCTTATGATGGATTTATACTTTCTAGCGATACATTTTATTTCAACTTTACATTGAGCAGAGCGGTTAAATATATTCATGGATTTAAAATATTTTCTATGGGCCTCAACACATTCAGCATTAAACCAGGGTTTTCTCTTCTGTAGTTTTTTGGACGTTCTACCAAATTTGTACAAATCCTGACCATATGCCTTACATAAACCCAAACTTTTAGCAGGATCTACCATAATGTCACATATACCTTTACTAATGTTATTTATTTATCAGACCCAAATCTTCCATTTACAATCTTCAACTCTGAACTTTGACATAAGTCAATTAGGCTGTGACCGTTATTATTAGTCATTAAATCTTCACTGACCCTCTGTAGATCCATCAAAGAAAAATCATTTATGTCACTGTTTAAAAGCATTTCACCATCAAAAGACAGCCCATTTCTAATATTCATTCCTACGTCACCTACATTTAAAGAGTCACTCAGAGTACCAGTTCTTGAATTGAAATCACCCAGCATCACTATTGGTAAGCTGTATTTACTGTTCATAAATGAAATATCTTGGGAAACATTTCCAAAATAGTCCTTGTTGAAAAAAAATAGATCCTTCATGTGGCACATAAACTGTTCCCAAGATGAATTCAAACCCAAAAGCTGCTTTGGCCACTTTAGTCCATAGGATGGCATCAGAAGTAGTGTCTTTTATCTCCTGAACATAATTTGCAAACTCATTTTTGACTAATAGACATACCCCATGTATACCACCATGTTTATAACTTGATTTCTTCTTTTCTAGCACAAAAGGAGTAAATCCATCACAGTCTGATTTACAGATATTATGCTTGTGCATGAGACCAGCGAAAGCACGTGAACACACATGAAGGCGATGCCCATGTCTCACGGTCTTGCGCAAACGCACACACGTGAGCTCCGTCAGAGCTACAGGCTACAATGAGGCTAAAAACAGAGTTTAAATGACATTTTTCCAAACAACTTTTTATGTCGGGGCTTCAGGACACTTGGATCACTACGGACGAGCAGTATGGAGATATTTTGTGGTTTCAATTATGTGTTTTTTGGACATTTTGATCTGGGGTGCCCAGCCTGCATTAGGTGGAGTTGTGCTGCTACCCACTCTCCCCTGGGATCTCCGCAAGGGATGTGAGGACTCTAAAACTTCACCTGAGCCTCCCTTGGCATATGGGTGAGTAGATAATGGCTGAACTTTCATTTTTGGGTGCTCTATCCCTTTAAGTACAATATATTATAACTGTTTATACTACAGAATAGAAGTGAGGTGCCCTCTGTGTGTATGCACTGTAAGGCAAAGCATCTCTAAAGCACAGGCCCGTTTTTGTTGTGTTTTGTTTGCTTTTGCATGAAGCCACTTTGTTTCTACTTGGAGCATTTTTGATAAAATTTAATTATACTTTAAACTCATTATAAATTCAAATAAATGGTACTTTAAAGTTTTTTTAACACTTTATTTTGATTCAAAGTATATTTATTGTATATTATAATAGTTATCTACAAAAATGATCAAAGTATACTTAAAATATTCAGCTGAGCACATGATTGTACTAAAAGTGTGCTATTTTCTTATTTAAAATCTGTTTTAAGTAAAATTTATTGAATTTGTTATGCATTTCAAGTGTGCTTAAATTGTACTTAAGAAATTCTTCCAGTAGAAACAAAGTTGGGTTAAAGTATATTTTTTAAAAGTACAGAATTACTAGTAAAAGATGTGCTTAAGTATATTTAAGTGCAAGAACAGAGCCTGTTTTACCTGTTGCTGTAATCACATCCATCGCTGGTGATGTTTTGTTGGCAAGCAACACACCATCAAAAATCCAGCCCTGTGACTACGCCTTAAATCTTTTTGAATCTAGCAGATAGACAACATTCTTGTTATATTATACATAATAATAAATGATATGACATGTGTGTATATATAACAACTGTGCCTGTAAAAGGGACTCATGTTACTGAGGTGGCTCTTTTGGCACGTGGGAGTGTTTAATGTTAAAACAAGGTGGGATACTCTTGTCTATTACTGCTGTGAGCGTGCTCCAGTGCTGTCTGACATTCATTCCACCCTCACATTCATTACCAGGAAATCGAGCAAACACAACGAACTTTTCGGCAAATGAGCAGGACAGAGTGCAGAACCAGCTAAGATATCATCACTGTGTTCTTTCCACACGATTCTCTGTTAAGACACATTATATGCTCGATTAAAGTACATTTAGAGTTTCCCTTTATAGACATGTGAAAACTAAATGTCACCACCAACCATTCTAATATACATGTGAACTTCTGAGGTACTTTTATTTTACTTTCATACTTCAGTTTTATGATACTTTATACTTCTGCTCAGTCAAAACGTTATGTAGGTACATATATATATATATATATATATATATATATATGTATATATAATGCATGTATGTATGTAGAGTAAAAATTGGATAATTAATAGTAAGGACTTTGGACACTTTAAATGTGCTGCTAATACATTTTTTTTCAAACACTGGTTTGTCAGCAGATAATTCAAATTCCGTTTATTTCATTTAGTGACTGGTTCAGAGAAATTGGGCTGTTTCTGAAGCATGATACCTTTATACTGTATACATTCAAGCACAAAGCTGCAGCAAGCTGAACTTCTGAACGTCTGCATTCTTTAGATCAGACTGTCTGATTTCTCTTACATCCACGGCATTTGTTGTCTTAGCAGAAATATGTTTGAACAATTTGCAGAAGGCTATTCTGATCTGTGTCATGAGAGGGAAACACGTGTGCAATTTGTTGTGTTGTGGATCACAGGAGACTGCAGTGTCCAAATGAATTCAGATATTTACAGTACATGATGTTGTACATTATGGGGTTGCCTAACTACAAGACAGGCTGCTGTCTTTGGTTGTGGCTTTCATGGATGGTTGATCAAAGGAATTACCTGTAAGACCGGATCTAGTCATGATAGCTGAAAGTTGGACATGTCACTCTACTTGTATAGAGAGAATTTCACAATTAGGTTCAAGTCTCAGCATAACAAGGTTACAGTTACCCTTTTGTTTTTATGTTTTATTCAGTACCAGAGGAAGTTGTTACAGTGCTACTACTGCCATAGATCAGGACTGTCATGAAGGCCAGAGCTTGTACAAGAAGGCAGTACAGCACCATCCTCCTCATTCTGGCCGTGGCTGTCTTAATCTTACTGCTACACAACATGGACGTTCTGGAGGTGAGAACCTGTTTTTAGTGGGATCACTTGAATGATGGACCCCATTTGAAATGTTTAATGTTGGTCAGGTTTCAGGGTATACTTTTTAAATATGTGTTTCACTGTGATTCAAGATAACAGTAATGCTCTTCACTGTAAATAAATGCAGTTTGAGTTAAATGTTAATTTTCCTCTCAGTCCTGTGATTATGCCGGCAATATTCTAAACTACTGATAAGACCAAAATCATCAATGTGTTCCATTCTACTTTTCCCATCAGAGATTTCTGTATTTCTGTTTTTTTCTGTGCTCTTTTCAGTGGTTTGAGTTGGGCAGGGCTCAGTCTGAACAATCTGATAAACAAATCAACATTTGAATCAAAATCTGATGACAGTTGGTGAATGTCAATCATATCTGATCAAAAAAGTTTTGTTTTTTTTCCTGTTTGGTCATGAATATTTGATATTAAAGAGAAATACTTAAGAGTAGAAGCCAGGTTTTCTCCTGGTATTGCCGAAGGTCCTCAGACTGGGCTGCAAGTCTGCCTCCTCCAACTCAACTCGCTGAAACCTTTTTTTTTTTGGCCTGTTGAGGCTTCCCAATATAATCAAAGATGTATCCTATTTGTGCCATTTTGACAGTTTTTCAGTTTGCTACATCCCTGATGAAAAGTCATTGGTAAATACGTGATTAGTCACCTGACACGTAGCCGTTAAATCACGGGGTGCTGCAGCAGAGTGCTTCAGTGCCAGCAGTGCCCCCTTTTGCACAGGGGGTGCCGCAGCAGCCCAGCAACCCTACTTCCTGTGGTTATGAATAGAGATATGAAAGGACTGGTGGAAAGCACAGGTTTATCTTGTGAAAATGGGATGATTTGATTAACAGATCAGTAAAGCTCAGCAAAATCTTGGTTTGTGACCAAGGTTGCTTGGGGGTATGACCTAGTACTGAACTTTCAAGAAAGGACACAAAGTTTTGTTCACGTAGCAAAGGTGATTATGCCATCTGTGTGACTCTCCTCGTGCTAGCCTTGTGCTTTCCGATGATCTAATGTAGGATATCCATTTAGGGGCAGTAAAGGAAGAGATTTGAAGAAGGATGTCCAAGTGGTGATAAAGAAAAAGGTACAAGAACCCAAGGGAGAGAAGTGAAGATCCCCTGATCAATTGCTGGGGGACACTTTGTCGCTCTGAACAAGATTGGGAGTTGGACAAAGTTTTTATATCTGAGAACAAGACATTAGGCTTGTTCGAGATGCTGGAAAGTAGACGAGAGCAGGCGGCTGCAGCAGGAGGCGGTGACAAAAAGCCGTGGTGAAGTCAGACAGTTTCCAGCAGCCTTCAGTCTGTACAGGAAGTCACAGACACATTTACATCCTGTCTGGAATGATGTCAATTCATCAAAAAAGTGATCAGACCCATATATCAGTTTGTTCTCAGCCTCTAGTTTTAATTATGATAGATTGATTTATTAAAATGCTTTACAGGTGATCTGTAATTTTATGTTCATGGTTTATCCTCCATTTGACATGAATTCTCCTGTAAATCAGCATCATATCAGTCTGACATGTCCCCTCAACTACACAGGCTAAATAAACAATGCTTGAGGTTCATATTTTCAGAGGAAAAAAATACAAGACAACAGCTTTCATTAAAGGGCCAGTGTGTAAAATGGGTTGAAAACAGTGACATCAGTGGTCAAATTCTTGATTGCAGGGCTCACTCGCTCACCCCTCCCGTCGGGTAAATGACGGTGGCCTCGTAGGGACAAAAAGCCTTGCGCACGAGTTTTTCAGGAGTAGGTCTATCTAGCGACGAGGTGAATGTTTATTTAGAAATCTAAACCATGTTACGATATTGTAATGAATCCCTCACGAGCAGGAGACCGTTTATTTGAGCACTCCAGAAACTTCGGTAACACTCCAGGGGGTAAAAGACTCCGTCCCAAACTTCTTCTAGCGTTAACAGACATACTTCATAACTTTACACACATACTCGTTTACCATTCTGAGTGGGGACCCCCCTCCCCTCTCTGCTCAATCTCCAGCCCGCACACTGACTGACAGCGTAGCCGGTAAACAGAGCTCAGCTGTTTATTTAGCCTAGCAATATCTCCGGACTATAGTCGCTGCAATGGACGACTTTGAACGCGATTTTGAAGTGTTTCTTATAGTGGACACAGACCCAGAGCCATACCTGTTTGAGCCGGAGCATACAGATGAGGAACTCCATGTGTTTGATGCTGAGCGGGCGAGAAGAGAGGCTGAATGCACAGAATGGGATTTGGTGCTACTGCTACCATTGTTGGGGAGATATATCATCATGAGGAAAAGCGCCGCAGAGAGTGCATCACGAGGAGTGAAGTTGCGTCTTCTTTTCCTTGCAGATGACGGTTCGGGTTCATTCTCTCCCGTTGCGTGGTAAGTGTGGTCCATTCGCAAACTTTATAACTAAAAAAACTTTTCACTACTCTCTATTGACGAACTACTAACACTCTGCTGTTTCTTCCTCCTTCTTCCTTCCTTCCGCTGTCTTCGTTGGTTTATTTATACACGCGAAACGCGTTCTCTGGCTGGCTGGATTGTCCACTCGGGCTGCCGTACATACATGGCGGCGCAAGATGGCGACCTCTCTAAAGCAAGGCCCATGCTATATATATATATAAAAGCATAATTATAAGGCTACGAAAACCAAACAAATTTTATTTTATAGCAATTATACACTTGTATAAACATATTAATGGGTAGAATATTCAGATTCAGATTCAGATTCAGATTGACAATAAACCATGCCAAATATTACACACTGGCCCTTTAAGGCTCAGTCAGATACAGTCAGGGCTTCACATCTGTACAGATGTTATTTTAAAAATCCTCACATCCCACTGACCACAAGTCTCTGTGATGTTAAATACCTCAATAATTAAAACAATCCAGTGTCAATATACAGTAGACTCTGTATAGTTTATGATGAATGTATTCAGTCTCTGGTGACTAAACTTCACCATCAGTCACACAACATGTTTTCTGTTCACACAATAAACCTTCAAATCAGACAAATGAAATGTTGTTCTCTGAAATTCAACAAAAATGAATAGTTTATCTAAAACGTCATCTTGTTGAGTCGACATCTAAACCAATCAGCTGTTAGATCAGGTGAGAGCTAGGCGTTGCAGTCGGTGGAGAGCAACTGCAGCGCCTGGCTCTAAAAACTGCGGCCGCCTCGCTTTTGCAATTTTATCGCCGTCCACTTTTGTAATACGTCAGGGCAAGTTGGGATGAAGTCGGACACAAAACTAACTGGCATGCACTGTGCGCCGATCGCCGGTGATCGAATCTGCGCAGGCCTGGCTCATCTCGAACGAACCGTTTAACTGAGCAGAACAATTTTTCTGTTGCCATAGACTGAGATGAACCAGGGCCTGATGAGATGAGGTTACTGCGAGTGCTGGAGCTTATCCTGTTTACACTCAATCCACTAAATGAGTTGCTGATACCGATTTTGGAGGTTTTTGGACTTTTTGCATTTTTACTACCAGCCTTGTTCTTCAGAACCCAAGGAGGTCACGAGTAAAGGAGCAATAGGGCAAAGATAGAAAATAATTGACTCATTGTCTTTGATTAATTCCGTTTTGATTGCATTTATTACATCTGATTGATATTACAGTTTCATTGCTGTAAGCTTCTGCATACAGAATCCGTTTAAAGGTTAAAATAAGGTAACTCATCTGTTGTTAAAGTGAAAGTTTTCTTTCTACAATTGATTTAATGGTTTCTTGAATAATCACGTCGCCTTAGAGATGTAAAATTCCAGATTGTGTGCAGCTAAGTCAGGCCCATAGACAAAGGCTTATCAGTTGGGCTGGACTCAAAAATGGAATAAAAGATAAAGTCCGCACACCAGAAGCTGCTCCTTGAACAATTTATTCATGTGTTACGTTTCGGGCCCCTGCCCTTCATCAGACATGAAGTGAATGTGAATACACCTCCATATACACACACACAACCCCTTAGGGTCACCTGACACGATCAGGTGATAAACCACAGGTGTGAGAACAGTAATAATAATTATCAAACAGAAAAGAAAAATATATATTTCTGATTGATGAGAAACAATCTTTAAATGCAGTACAATGCAACAATGCTAGAATACCACTTTACAAAGATTCTATAAGAAAATCTTTAAGAAGGTTCTATAAGAAAATCTTTAAGAATTTGCGCAGGTATAAGGCCTGCAGTGCAAATATAAATATAAACAAATCCCACACACTTTAAATATCACATAAAGAGAAACATCAGGTGAAGACCATCATAAATTTAGTATTCACAGTAGTAGCAGAAAACAATCAAAACCAACATCATACCAGCTACTGAGGGAACAATGTAAACACAAATGACAAGTTCCTAAACAAGTTGGCAAGTCTTTTAACATCAAGGGTGTTATTTCCTGCAATACCAAAAATGTTATTTATTTGATTAAGTGTCCGTGCGGCCTGGCGTATGCTGGTAAAACCACCAGACCACTAAAAACTAGAATCTCAGAACATAGATCTAACATTAGAAACCACGACACCAGAAGTCCAGTGGCAGTGCACTTCACACAAGCCTCGCATAATGTCTCCTCTCTCAGATACATAGGTATAGAACTAGTTAAACAGCCCTCACGTGGTGGTGACATTAACTCTCTCGTACTTAAAAGAGAAGCTTTTTGGATATACACCCTGGACTCTTTGGCTCCCAAAGGGCTTAACGTTGATTTTGACTTGAGGCCTTTTTTATGATGTGTGTGGTCCGTGCGCTTCATTTCTATGGGTCTAGGAACTTGTCATTTGTGTTTACATTGTTCCCTCAGTAGCTGGTATGATGTTGGTTTTGATTGTTTTCTGCTACTACTGTGTGAGCCATGTTTCTCATATTGTCTACACTTGCCATATCACTGTGTTTGATAGAGACGCCTCTACAGAACATTTTTTTCCCTTTTGATATCGCATAAATTTATGATGGTCTTCACCTGATGTTTCTCTTTATGTGATATTTAAAGTGTGTGGGATTTGTTTATATTTATATTTGCACTGCAGGCCTTATACCTGCGCAAATTCTTAAAGATTTTCTTAAAGATTTTCTTATAGAACCTTCTTAAAGATTTTCTTATAGAATCTTTGTAAAGTGGTATTCTAGCATTGTTGCATTGTACTGCATTTAAAGATTGTTTGTCATCAATCAGAAATATATATTTTTCTTTTCTGTTTGATAATTATTATTACTGTTCTCACACCTGTGGTTTATCACCTGATCGTGTCAGGTGACCCTAAGGGGTTGTGTGTGTATATATGGAGGTGTATTCACATTCACTTCATGTCTGATGAAGGGCAGGGGCCCGAAACGTAACACATGAATAAATTGTTCAAGGAGCAGCTTCTGGTGTGCGGACTTTATCTTTTATTCCATACTTACCTTTTGGTCCAGCACCCAGCATTAAGTTTTCTGGAATGTGTGTGCTACTTTTACCTGTTATTGGACTCAAAAATGAACATTTCCCTAGAGAGCAAAAGTATAACTGTTACATTTTAGAAGGGAGCTGTTGTCAAATAGTGCTCTCATCTAGTATTTTTATGTTCAAGCCACTAAGGATGCTGTTGAGAGGGCAGTGGGGGAGGCTTTAGGAAGAAGACCATCAATAGCTGGATGAATCACCTTTGCACCAGTCCATGTATTGATTAGAAATCTCTCTTAACCCCTGCCAGTTTCAGCATGAAGTGAACTCCATCATCCTCCCGAGAGTTACCACTCACCCTGACATGAATCACAGCTTCTGCACCTTCCAGCCACTCTCCCGTGAGGACACTCTGGAGGAACGCCTCCTACTAGACTCCATTGCTTGGCCTGAAACTCCACCTTTGCCAGCTCCTCTTTACTCAGTGAATACCAGTGATCCAGCTCACAGCACCTTCACCATTCTCCCAAGGAGGGGAGGAGGACAGTGGCAAGTAGGGGATCAGCTGGAGGTTATGATAACAATGTCTGACTTCCATGGTCATCCCAAGAAGTCTGGGGGGGACTTCTTACTCGCCCGGCTCCACAACCTGAAGCTTGGTGCAGGTGTAGCTGGGCAAGTGTTGGATCATCTCAATGGGAGCTACTCTGCTGTGTTCTCTTTACTCTGGGAAGGAGACGCACAGGTTGAGGTAATGCTAAAAGCTATCATGTTGAATGTGGTTGTACTGTAGGTGTGTAAATCTATCTTCAGTGGTGGCCCTGAGGGTCAAAACACAGAAAAACACATCATTTTAGAAACAAAATTACGGCATTTCACAAAACAATATTTCCCAAAACACTACAACATTTCAATCAGGAGATACTCATTCTAAAAGAAAGTAATATTTATTTACATATGCACATAAGTATGAGAAATGACAAGAGTCTTTGGCAATTAGACCCCATCGTGATGTCATCTATTCCAAGAGGGTGGTAAAGACATAGTGAATTAGGTATCTCCCCCCATGGAGTCTAGATGCTAGTGGTGGTGGTGATGAAATGAGATGAAAAGAGCTGAGGATCTGGATGTTAAGAGGAGTGGGCTTTTGATGAGCTTGTCCTGTCAGAGCATATGATGACAGCAAGCCAAACTGATTTTGTGACAGACAGAATTACAATCATATGAGTGCAGAGACAATGGGTATGAATAACAAGCAAAAAGGCAGCAATGACAGAATAATTGTCTTCATTAATGTGACTTAACATGACTTGGATTTGGTGAAAACTCTGGTTCTCTGTCCAATCAGGTGATGCTGGTTCATCCTGGTGAGGCCATCTCCGTGTTGAAAAGGCTGAACAGAGAACATCCTGACAGGGTTTACTTCAGGAGCCTCTTCCGCACAGGCTCACTCTCTGAAACTACTGTCTGTAACGTCTGCCTACGTCCAACCCAGCAGCCGCTGTGCAACTACATTGACCTCCGGACAGGTGAGCCTTGGTTCTGCTACAAGCCAAAGAACCTGAGCTGTGATGCCAGAATCAGCCACACCATGAAAGGAAAAGGTGGCTTCACCATGGCCTATGAGAGGAAGCTCTTTCGGAGGTGAGGGAAAAGAGAGACAGGACTCACATCTTTTATAACTTAAAATAACATTCTGCTTAAAGAGCAGCTGGAAACATAGCAGTCACTTGCTACTATTGATGTATAAAGAGACCTGGATATAGCATTGTCAGCAGGGCCCCAGTTATTCATATGAAAATTGCTCAGAAAGTGGTTTAGTTGTCAAATGATCACCCAAATGATAGCCAATGCTTACACATTGTGCGACCCATAGAGCAGGCACACTGGAGACTTCTGCTGGCTGAGCTGGCTACTTCTGGTTAAATGCACTGTTGGCATGAATTCAGTAGTCCAGCTCTTCTCGACTTTCTCATTGTTATTTGACTGAATGGATTTAATTCCTGTAGTAAAATGAGTCATTTAGCAGGGGTTGTGACAAAAAAATGTCTCCACTAGTTTACAGAGGTCTCTTTCTTGCTGTAATTCAATGAGAAAAAGTCTTTTTGGGCCACGGGGCATCATGTGACAAACCTGGAAGTTGTAATTCTACTGATTGGCCACCATGAAAACTGGCTGGGGTCCTGGTCACTACAGAACACCCACTTTTGGTGCCTACAAAGCCGCTACAAAAACAGACATGACTTCCTGTATCACAACTGGTGTCATTGTTTGTTGGCCTTGAACAGATATCACACCATTCACCATCTCCTCCACCTCCAGATAACAAAGTCATCTCATATACAAAGTTACTTTTGAAACATTGATATGATAGATATGAACCATGGAAATGTAGCATGTATACAGTGCCAACATTTTTCTTCTGGCCACTGGGCTGTTGTAACTACAGGCAGTAAAGACTGAATCTAAAGATGCCTCAAGTTTTAAAGATGATACAAATAAAACTCAGTCAGAATCACGCTAGTTGACTTAAATTAGGAAAACTTTACAAAGTGTTCTCCAGGAGAGAATTGTTTGTGGGTGGGATTTCATTGTATTTTCAGTTTGCAGTGTGTATGTGTTTTCTCTTTTTTGACTCAATTGAAATGCACCAGAGCAAATCATGCCTCCTGGGCCTAGAGGACCTCCCCTTGCAATTTAGTGCACCTGCAGATAATCACTAATCAGGAGAGGCTGCTTAAAATCACCTGCACCAAGACGGTGCGAGAGCAGAGCAGAGTTACGGCAGGAGGAAGTCGACCCTGCACGGTGTGATTGGCAGAGGAAAGGCTGTTGGCTGGGTGGAGGATCCAGCATAAGCGGGAGAGGCGAGTAAAATATCACATGAACTATTGAATGCTTTGTCCTGTGGAACTTGTAGCACTTCACCTTTTCCTCTCCCTGAGGTGGACACCAAGCTGACTTGCCAGCTGAACAGACTGAATCGGTATGCTGCATACCGCCATCCGCACTGGAGGAGCCGGACAGCGCACAAGGCCAGGGCCGTAACCACGCCATCCATACTCCTTAGCCACCCCAGCCAACCACCCCCAGCCTTCTTACCCTCCTGGACTTCACCCCTGGACCCAAGACTGCTAAGCAGGTTTCTTTATCGAGTTGGCCAACAACAGAAAAAACAAAGAACTTTATTGTGGTCCCCCCCCCATCTCCATCTGAACTGTTATAAAGAACATTTGTTGCTGTAGTAATTAAACTTTTTTTTTTTTTTAGAAACTGAACTTGGACTCACTCGTGTCTGTGTGTGTTGCCAGAGATAAAAAGAAACCTGAGACATATATTTTACAAAACTATAAAATTTAGCAGTTTAAACATTAAATATCTTATCTCTGTACTGTATTCAGTTGAATGTAGGTCAGAAAGGATTTGCAAATCATTGCACCCCGTTTTTATTCATATTTTACACAGTGCCCCATCATTTTCTGAATTGGGGTTGCATGTTTAATTGTAAATTCATACATTTCAGTTTAGGTGTGGTCTTCTCAGAAAGTTTAAGATGAATGTTTTTTACCACTTTTGTGCAACAAGCTAGAAACATAACAGCGATATATTACATTTGTTTTCACTGCATGTCATCGGTCCAGGCGTTGGCCATATTGATCATACTAAACATCAACAAAACAACCAAACATGTGACTGTACCCAATTTTTGTTGCTTAAAATGATATTATGTTGTTTTTGGCTTGATTAATCAGTTGGCTCGCAAAAAGCATCTGGATAACCACAGATTGCCAAAAGTTTTTACAAATCATGGAGAAGAGTGCAAAAACTTGTCTGAGGAAAGGAGGCGGTTGTGATTGCCTAAACTGTACCACAACTTCCTGGGCAAGAGCCTTGATGACATTTGACTTAATTTGCATTACTTGTCAGGAAGGTAAATATAAATAACTAATTTTATGGTGTCATAAAATGCAAGCATATTCATATGTTTCATGCATTCTTGACTGAATATCTGATTCTGATCCAATTTCATAGCCTACTCCTACTAGTACAAGGTTTCTATAGTTTTTGTCAAATTTTACTAAAATGTAGATGTTCAAAAGTGTGCTATATTAATATGTATATTAGAAATAAGATTCACAGTGTTGGGATAGAAAATAGGCAGGCTGCATTAGGGTCGTCATCTCAAGATGGACTGAGCCAGCTTGTAGGATCTTCAACACCTATTAACCGTAGTTCTCAAAACATCTGCCAGGTGTGTTAAATTCTAATGTTGAACCACTTATGAAGAATTAGTGTGAGATCTGTCACTAGGGGGAGCCATCGGTTCCAAACAGGTCAATTACAGTTTGCAAATTTGGCCATGAATCAGTGAAAGTTTGTTCCAGCATCAGTAAACTTACTGAACTTTTCTAACCAAGCCATTAAAGCATATCCTCAAAATGTTTCTGTAGTCCACAAATAGGATGCAACAATGTTTCCAAAGAGTAGCATGGCCCGGTAGAGACAAAGTTGTTGTGGCCAAAAAGCTTTTGAATGTCGATGGGAATATTCATGTACATAAGGATTAAATGAAAAATAGACAGTGACAGAATTTTACATAAAAGAACAAACTAAAGGCATGGCCAGTGCTTAATTTGTAAAATTAGAAGTAGGGGAACACTTTGGGACTCTGAGAGAGCAGTGTTCCCCCACTCTCAAAAGTGGGGGAACACTTTTTTAAGCGGCACCCGAGCCGTCCCACTGCACAACTCCGAATGGAATGGTTGTGACATCTAGTGTTGTCACGGTACCAAAATTGGGACCCACGGTACGATACCAGTAAAAGTATCACTGTTCTGAGTAGTATCACGATACCACAGCGAAATTGAGGCAGATGTGCCTTTTGTCATTTATAAAAAGATAAATCACTTTTCTATAATACATCAATGATATTTCAATGGAATAAATTACTTATTGACTTATTCATACTTCAAAAACAGCATCAATAAGTGATTAACATAGGGGGGATCAAAATAAAATGAATAAATAAAATAAAAATCAACCAGCCACCCTCCTCCCCCTGACAAGTAAAGAACAGTCCCTTCATAAGTAAAGAACAGTCCCTAAAGTGCGGTGAGGTTTGTGGGCCGTTACTGACACAGAGAGAGAAATGTGAGCGGCACGTTTCTCCTCAGACACGCCACATACCTGTGTGCCACCATGGCTCAGCTGTTCAGGTACTACTGGGCAGTCATGACGCCAACGAAAGAGGAAATTAGGCTACTGGACCTGGAGTCAGACTTCTCTGTCGCCGGTAAGCCGTTATTTTGCGCCGCGGAGCCACTGTAGGCTATTTGACCGCTGTATTCCTGTCTGTGACCCCCGTTCAACCCACAACCGGTAGGATTCGCCTTTCGTTTTTGCTGCTGGTTGAAATCTGTACTCGCACAGTGTGCTGAATGATTTTTTTTGCTCGCACAAAACTATTTTTAGTCGTAAATGCCGTTATTGGACGGCGCATGAACACTCACCCTCTTGTGATTGGACTTTGAACTTATCCCACAGTAGTGGTACCTGAGGCAACATAGTACTAAGGTACTCCTACTCCACCCTGCAACACTAGTGACATCAGCCAATACTGTATGTAGTTTTTAGATGTGAAAAGTTCTAGACCCATGCAAATTAAGCCTACTTTACACTACATGGTTCAAGTGACCCAATTCCAATTTTTTCCTCTCAAGTGGCACAGATCGGATCTGTAACATGAAAAATATATCAGATATGAATCAGATATCTGACAATAGGTCTGTAATCTAAACAGACAGATCGGATATTTCCTGGCAATCCACGTCATACGTCATGAATAATGCGACAACAGCGCATTTTGATGATGTGCTCATGAGCGAGGGAAAGGAAGGAAAGCCGAATAAATCGCACGTTAATCAAAAACTATGAACCAAAAAAAGCACAATCTATCCCGAGTGAGACAAACTGCTTGATCCCCGTCTCCAGTGTACCAGCAGAAAACCTGCAGAACCGAATCAGCGAAAAAACACACCAGGCTACACAGCCTCTCTACCTGAGCAGCTGAAGCTGCGGCTCGCACCCTCGACACACAGACACACAGACGGTGCTTCTGCATGCCAGCCAAACGTGTGCACAACTGTGAGAAATAAATATATGAGGTGTACGCTGCTTTTCTATCTTTTTTTAAATTTTTCTTTCTTTTTTTCTGTCAGTGACATACACTCCTAACACAGGACGGGCTGTTTTTATTGACTGAGTTAATTATTAAGCCATAGTGATGCGCGGATCGGCTCTGATAGCACCCGAATCAGCATGTACCTATCAATCATCCAGCCGCACCCGTCTGCAGCTGCACGGACATTCCCACCGCTCTGTGTAGGCTAAGTTACCTTTTAAATTATGTGGAGCAGCGCCAGCTTTCTAGGTGATTTATTCTTTAACGATTAACTTCAAATATTTAAAGTTAGTCCTTAAAATTGCTTTCAGTAATGTAAACATTTTCATGCGTGCAGTAATGTCGCTGTAGCAAACACCGTAGGACATTTACACCGTGGTCAAGAGTGCTGGACCGGAAGTGTCGCACAAAAAAAACGGAAACTGGCTGCGTTCTGTTTTGCCTCCGTGTCTCTGTGAAAAATAAGGTGAATAATATGTAAACAGCAGTCAGGAAAAATCGGCTATAGGCAACAAATCGGAACTGGGCATCAAGACATGATAATGTAAAGGCTGCCTTAGTTCCGAAATGCACCAGGGCCTTTTCTGAAAAGATCCTGGTATGCGTTCCAGTATGTTCCTGCTCAAATTAAGCACTGGGCATGGCAGCAAAACGTTTAAAGTAAACGGCTAAAGAAATTCCCCAACAAACTTTAAACAAACAGCCACATTACATTAAACAATTGAATTAGCAGCATTCAGTAACAAGACATTTGCATCTGGGGGCAAATACTCCTCTGTCCTGTTTTAGAATCTTACATGCTCATAATACAATCTTGTGTAAGGTAACTTTGTAGCTGACACCAAAATAAGGGAACAAAATCTTTAAAAGACCTTTCACCAAAGACAAAGTGGGTTTGAGGAATGACGTACATAAGTTGTTCACATGACTGAAGGTTGTTACTGATAGTTTTCGGAGTCAGTAAAGAACATAAATTAGAAGGCAGTTCATGTAATATGGCATTTATAAAGACAAATGTACCAGTGTTACCTCCTACAGTTGTTTCAAGAAGACAAATAAACTTTCTCATATGAACTGCAATGATGTGTGCAGAAACCTGAATCAGAGACGAATCACAGCACAGCATGGTATACTGAATCCAACATTTTCAAGGAAGATTAATTTGAAATATTACAATAATAAACTGCTGATAAAAGCGTCACGTGAACCATTTGTTTTTTCTAGCACCTAATGAGAAACAGAATTAATTTCTATAATAGAAACCAAACTTAATCCTGAGGGTTTTTTTGTGGGACATTGTATAATGTTTAAAAGACAGATTGTCTTGACCCCTAAGAATAACCCCACCTATTACTTCCTCTCAGGTCAACCGGAGGTGAAGAGTAGCAGTGTGACATCTGGACCCTCTGGCCAAGGTTGGGAACAAATTTGCCACAACAGATGTCTCCACTGAGTTTAATCAGGATTGCTCTTATACAACTTGAGTTATGGCCTTTTTTTTTTTTTTTGCTAAGCCACACCCTCTGCAAAGGCTTTTTGATTCATGGCAAAAATGTTGTTTGTCCAATCTTGCTTATCTATGAAACTGAATTGGGTGCCGTAGCATTGTTCCGACCTCTCATTGGTCCGACGTCCCGTTGTTCCGATATGTGATTATTACTGTATTTGTGTACCATAGAGGATCAGCAACGCGACAAAAGTAGGCTACTGGTCGAGATACAAGTGTCATAGAGAGGAGAGAATGAAACACCATAACCTCCTGTTATTAACTCTGGGGTCCGGGTTGTGTGGGGAGCTCTCCGCGGTGCTGAACGGCTCCCAGCGGGTGTATTTCTGCCTTGATGGTGCGCCGCGACCGGCTCTGGGTCAGCTGGGAGAGGCTTGAGGCGAAGCAGGCTCACGGCTTATGTGTTTGTCACTTTCTTTTTCTTTTTCATTTTAACCCACACCATGATCTTTTCCTGACCCTAACCAAGTGGTTTTGTGCCTAAACCTAACCAGACCTTAACCACAGGGCATCATGATGATTTCGGAACAATGGGACTTCAGAACAATGGGTTTAATATGGTCGGAACAATGGGATGTCGGACCAATGGGCTGTCGGAAAAATGTGCAGACCCCCTGAATTGAAACTATGTACATTAGCTAAAAATCAAAGATTTTCAAATATACTTTTTTCAAAATGGTTTGCTGTACATACCTATATGCAGTTGGTAATAACTCATATAAAATTAGTGCAAATAACAAACCTGCATGTCAGCTGTCCTTCTCTCCTGCAGGTCCTGCATCCTCCTTTGGTCATCTTCATCGATGTCTCTGTGCCTCACACTGCTGCCTCTCCCTCTCCCCCTCCCCCTGCCTCTGGATCCCACACCTCCCCTCCCCCTACCTCTACCTCTCCTCTGACTTCTACCTCCAGAAGCTGTTTCTCCAAAATCAGAGGAGGCTGAAGTCAAGGTTGAATCCTAACAATAAGACAAAAGATAAGTGTTGTAAAAACAAGCCTCAAACATTGTGACCAATGCATAAAGCGCTTTGGGGTTGCATTTGATGTATAAAAGGCGCTATATAAATAAAGTTTGATTGACTGATTGATTGATTGATTGATTGATAAATAAAACATTACACAACAAAAGTAAGGTTGTAAACTGTTTATAGACTACTAGCCAACAATGACATATAATGGTCTAACTCACGGCTAATTAGAAAGCAACAAACGAACGTTAGGGTGTAAAGTTGCATCCCAAAAATTATTATTCATAACACATAGCGGCGTATGTTGTAAACTAGAGCTATCTGTGTTATCATTGTATCATGTTTACGAGATTTCCTGGATGTCGGGAGTTATCTAATCCAACTTTGGTCGCTGGTTTACAATCAAACAAACAAACAAACAAACAAAAAAATAAATAAATAAATGTTACACCAGGAAGTTGGCTTTGTAATTGTCTTTCCACAGGTAGCCCAACCTTTACAAGTTTTGACCCTTAGAAACATATGTCAACCAGCAAGTAATAAATTACCCTCTCTAATGTAAATGCCGTGATGTAGTCGTGATCTGCAGACATCAAGCCAACATTTTGTTTACATACTAACATGCTCCACATGCAAACATTATGCTAATAACAGGCTAAAAATGCTAGGAAAGTCACATTTGTGCCAAAATCCGGTAATATTACTGTACCTTGTCAGTCGACATTGCTCCTCTTTGTATTTAGAGCGTCAGGTTGCAAACAAATACACAGTGTTTCTGAGTGGGAGGCGACGTCTCAGCCGGCAACAGCGCTCTGTGTGTTTTACGACAGTGGTGTTGTGCTTGTACTTGCTCTAGTGGCCTTTAGTGGCCGCTAAAGCGAACGGAACTGGATTTCTACATAATGGGGCTTTGAGCTGCCCTCAAGAATGAATGAATAAATGAAGAAAAAATGATCTGTTCACTCATCACTTGATCGTATGATTTAATACCTTGCACTAATTTCTTCAGTCAGTGTTTACTTTTCTTTAATCATCCATTGGAGGCCACTTCTTTGGGCCAGGACACACGTGGCAGACATGTGACATCTGCTTTGCAAAATGAGGTCCTAACATAATCTTGATACGAAACATATGTAGAAATATGATTAATCGGATTATATTCACAGGAAGTATGAAACAAATAAAAACATCAAGACATTACACTAAATTGTGAGGGAAATATGTGTATGTAAAATGTTCCATAAATGTCTTGTGAAAGAGGTTAAAATGTTAAAAAAGTGTTACAAGTGTTGAAAACGCTTAACAGTATAGAAACATTTACCCGCCGGATGAGTTAATTAGTCTTGCTTTCATAATTGCTTGTTTAAAGTGGAAGTAGAAAACTTTTCTACACTATAGCTCACTAGCTAATGCTCTCTGCTTATCAACTCCTTAATCATGGATCATTACAGAATATAGCAACTTTCACCACTGTTCATTTTAGGAGGATCACCACAAGGAAACATGTTCTTTAGATTATCAAATGGACAGTGGATCAGAGACATTTGTTTGTGGCTGCAAGTGTTAGGTGGCTGAAAAGTTGTCTTTTTCCAGTTGTCTATTTCTTGATTAAAACGTTGCCGTCCGTTGATACTATGACTTGAATTAGTGCTAAAATGGATGGTCCACAAGAACAAGTCTGCCTGACTGGAGGACAGGGGCACAAAACCTCCGGGTAAAAATGTGACAGGTGGCCTGGCACTAAGCCCCTAAGGATCTTCAAGCAAACCCTGCTAACTCGGGCTGATTTCTGCCTCTCTGCTACAAGGTCCAGAGGAAGGGCAGGATGTCCACACAATGTCCATGTGAACTTTGTCATTTGTTTTCCCTGGGGTTTTGTGCCCCTACCCTCCAGACTATCGATTCTAACATTAACCCTCGACAAAGTATGGGAACTTTTATTTTGAGGTGAAAAGCTAACTTAGCTAACAGTGCTAGCTACACCAGCTAATGCTGGAAGCCAGGAACAAACGACTATGATGCATTGTCTGTTAATCGTCCGATAATTTAAACAAAGAACACATTTTCTTGTGATGGTCTTTCTAAAATGAGCAGTGGTTGAAGTTATTCTCTTACAACTAGGGAGTTGATATGCAGATGCTAGCTAGCACTAACATAGCTAGCTATATAAATGTTAACTACGCCCACTACTGAAGTGATTAGGTATGAAATTAGTACTATTTATGCTCTTGAACTCTAATATATTTGCTAATGTTTAGTGTTTGCAAGTGTTATTTTAATTTAGTTAGATTTGCTCATTTGTATTCAGTAAGCAGTAGCCTAAGCCAAACTGTTTTTCCTCAGTGGTCGATACTTGTGTTCTTTTGAGCATAATAAAAAATGATGAGAGTGGATGAAATACTGGACACTGAGTATGAATTAAAGACAAAGAGGCCATACTTCATTCTTAAATCTGTCAATTTAATGCAGTATAATACAAAATCCCCTGTATGCAGAGGTGGAAGAAGTATTCAAATCATTAAGGTAAATAAAAGTGGCAATAAAGAGCGCCAGGAATTAGTCCTAACACCTGGAAATGAGTTAGCACTCCCGGTTCCCTTGTCTCAAAAGTCAGTGGGTTTTTAGAAAAGGTTTTGGTTAGGTTAGATGCCTGAAATAAGATCTGTGTTTAAAACAAGTTTAAGAGACTTTCAAATTTTGTTCCATGGCATAAGGTTTATTTGTTGTATATTAACATTGGACTGTTTTAATTATTGAAGTATTAAGCATCACAGAGACTTGTGATCAGTGAGATGTGAGGATTCTTAAAATAACATCTGTACAGATATGAAACCCTGACTATATCTGAGTGATCTTTAATGAAAGCTGATGTATTTTATGTCTTTCCTCTGTGTTTAACTGTAAGGCTGATGTTTTTAATTTATTTATGTAGTTTGAGGGGGGCAGGTCTGATATGATGCAGATGTACAAGAGAATTAATATAAAATAGAAGTTGAACCGTAAACACAAACTACAGATCGCCTGTAAAGCATTTTAATAGGTTACTCTGTCATAATTAAAATATCTGGAGATTGTAAACAAACTGAATTATGGGTCTGATAACATTTTAACAATTGGACAACAGGATGTGAGTGTTTCTGTGATTTCCTGTACACACTGAACGCTGCTGAAAACTTTCCGACTTCAACATGGCTTTTTGTCACCGCCTCCTGCTGCATCCTCCTACAGTTCATCTCAAATGAGCCCACGGCTTTACAGTCTTGTTATGGTGGTGATGTTAGGTCATGTGACCATAGTGCAATTAGCATGTTAGCTTCTTAACATCTTTCGATTGCACTTAGACTTCCATAATCATGAAAATGGCCCTCATTTGTAAAAAATTATCTTGCTGGCTGAAGAAAATGCGTCAATATCTGTTTGCCACAGAGCTTATTTTCAGCAATAATCCAAAATCCAACTGAAAAATCCCACAGGCTTTTTGATGACAGAACCAGTGCAATGCTAACATCTGCGTCAGCCAACAGAATAACGTCATCCCTGGAGCACTCTATACCAGAGTGTGAAAATACTGTGATACAGGTAAAAGTCTGGATTCAAAATGTTGCAGATACTTTGCAGATGAAAATTTTAATAACCAACATGTCAGGCGGGAAATATGCCAAATAAATGAAGAAATAAATACATTAATAGTATATACTGTGTAACCTTTAACATGATGCCCAAAGAGCCTAAATATTACTGATGTCATTGAGTGTGGTTACATAATGGCTTCTCATTCGGAATGAAATAAATCTGAATGAAATCATTCGGAATTAAAGTTTTTCCAGGTAGTTTACATGGGAAATATTCATTCCGAATGAGGGTTTACACGGGAGATCAGTTCAATCGCCTTTTAATCACACGCACGGTCCGCACAAGGTTTGGGGCAGGGAAGGTTTCTGATTGGATAGGGGGCGGGACGGATGTTACATGTTCACGTTTACTTGAATAAAACACTGTAGTCCTCGTTCTGGATAACAAGATGCTTGACGATGCTGTTCTTAGTGCCTTTTTCAGCTTTGTTTTGCTTATATTCTTGAAGCAGCAGTGCGACAACAACCTTGTTCTGCTAATGCTTCGTCTGTTGAGGAGGAGAAGAGAGGTAGAAGACCGTGCTTTGGCGAATAGAAACTGGTTAGTGCAACGAGTCGTGCGAGCTATATATATGTCATCGCGCCAGAAGGGCAAGGAAACGAGCATGCGCAGAAAGACCGGAATGAACTTAAAGGAAGGAATGAGTGTATACAAGTGCGAGAATTCTTTCATTCGGAATAAGAAACGGAATATTCCAGCCCCTTACATCGCAATGAATTTTCAATCGCATTGGCCATTTTCATTCCAAATTAGATGTTTACAAGATCACTTTTAATTGGAATGAACTTTCATTCTGAATGAAAAGGGAATTAAACTGTCCATGTAAATGCACTCATTGATTTATATTATGCAGACCAGAATTTCAGATATTAATTGCCAACAGATCTATTTATCCACCAAAGACTGTGTCCTTGCAGAGCAGAGAGCAGAATCACTCGCTGACCAGCGTGGAGAAATGCGTTTCTGGTGTGAATTGCCAGGCGACTGCTAATGGGCGGCTGTACAACAATTAACAATTTGGGGCGCTTCCGCATCCAGTATGAACATGGCCATGACGCTTAGTGCACCCAGTCCTTTTCCTCCTTTGCCTCTGCTACTGAACCTGTGATAAGTTACTCTGTTCAAGTGGCCGCTTCTTCATTTAGCATATTTCATTTCATTGCCGTTTAAATGTAAGCTGTTATGTGGCTATTTAAAACATATGGCGGGCAGTTGTTCTATACGGCCAGAATTCTGGAATATTAATGGCCATATTGGCTGATTAAAAAAAAAATGTTGGGTAAACCCTGACTCAGGCTTATTGTATTGTATTCATCATAACAACTTTATTTTGTGTGCGTCTTTGTAGAATTTCAACCAACTTAATGTTCTTACTCAGAGTAACTCAATTACTTGTAACACAGTTGATGTAATTTTATTTGTGTATCTGAAAGTGGAATAAATGCATTGTATTCGTACACAATATATCTTAGGACCCCAATTCAAGTTTTCTTTTTTAAAATTTGACTGGGAAAAAAAATTGATTTCAATACTGTTTTGTATGGGTTTACCAGACACGTTTTAATCAGAAAAAACCTTTATACAAACTGTCTTGTATTTGATTAGGTGGTTCAGGAGGATATAACGTAGCTGAAACAGAGCGTGAGGACTATTAAAACATCAGTGTTTATCATCAGGGAGGAGGAGGATCTTTTCCAGCCACTAGTATTGTTATTGAAGGGGTGGAAGTCCTTAATGTAGGCCATGTAATTGGCCTCAGATAGCTTCACAAATATAGAATGAAAGAAGATGACACACACAGTGTGCAGTCTCTGTCAAGCACAAATATTGAATTAATCAAAGAAAGACTTGTAGATACAGTATGTTATTTGTTTTGTTTTATAGTTTGTATTACAATTCATTCCAGGATAATGGGAGGGGTTGTTAAATGGAAATGAGAGAGAGAAAAGGACTTTAATTCAAAACTGACCCTAATTTCTGATTGGCTGATCAGAATTCTTTTGGTGGTATTAATATTGTGGCAAACACTCAGTATCACTGATGGCTGTTGGGATATACGTAGAGCTGCTTAACTTATATTAAACAGAAAATTTTTGTTTTGCTAACATGTATTTTTATTTGCACTTAAACCTATCAAACCAAAAGGAAGTTGTAAAAATACCATTTCGTTATTTGTTTTTGGAATTGTTGACTCGATGCAAATCTCAAACACTTGATATAATTGAAAAAAAAAAGATTTAAAACTAGTTGTTTAATTCTGATGTAAAAGGTTTTCAGAATAAATGTTATGAATTTTACTTTGTGTGCCTGTCATATGTTTTTCTGACAGTGAAAATGCATTGTATGCGTACACAATATAACTTTCTAGTTGTGTAAGATGATAGATAGATAGATTATAGGTTATAGGATAGGTTATGAATTCTCTATACAGTGATCTCAGCTCCTGTCCAAAAGATATTTACACAGACAACGACTTGGCGATAAATGAAGATTTATTTAAGCTAAATAGGTAACAACTGAATAAATGAATAGCAAATGATGATTATATGACACAACACAAAATTAACAATACATAAATGGAATGAAATGAGAAGTAACACTCGTGTGAGTTAGTTTGGCGATAGTGGGAAAGAGTATGTTAAGATATATTATAAATGGGGAACGCAGGAATGCGCAAAACCATTCACATAGGCCTAATGAAACCTAAATTACAATCAGGATAATTAACTAAGCCTCCTGCTCGACCTCACTCTTCACCGCACAGCGGCTCACTCAAGTTATGGAAGTTCTTTCCTACTTTTAGCAGCGGGGATCAAAGGCGAAGCTCCTCTTGGGGCCCCGGACTGTCGCTTCGCAGCTCCTGGTCTTTGCAGCAGAGTGGAACAGGCTGTCTCACGGCAGGGTGGGAGCGGTTGAATTTGCGATGTCCTGCGGGTGCCCCAATGGGTTTGTTCACGCTGCAGAAGGCCTTTGGGCTTGGCACAAGGACCACTGTGGTGAGTGGCTGGCAGCTGCTGGTTCCAATAAATCTGGAGCGAAGAGGTTGGTCTGCAGGTGCTGGTCTACTTCGTTCTGGTTACTTGCTTATAATAATGGTGAAAACAATATCGTTGGCCGTTCGATATTGTTGTCGATATTGTAAGTTATTATTACGCACAAAAATGTTGAAAACACTGGAGATAAAAGAGAACTGGATCGACAAAATGTAAAAGTTCAAAGTAACTTTGATCGTGAACACAAAAGATTTAAGAGAGTAATAAAAAAATTACGCACGACAAGAAGGTAAAACACAAATAAGCACGGCAGAACTAACAGCAAGAATAACAGGGAATAACTAACAAAAGACTCTAAGGAGAACTAAGAACTGATGAGGACCGGAAAAAGACTAAGAACAGAAGAACTAACTCGAGCCGCGCCGAGCGCACCGGTATTTGACTGGTCAAAAATGGGCGGATTTGATCAGGGAGGCTCCTCTTGTGATGAAAAATAGTCTCACCATGTGATATATCAAAGAAACTTAATGTTTTCCTTATACCAGGTCGTATACTTTGATATGTTACATGTGAGGGATGCATACTCTTCCCACTATGGTCAACATTGATTCTTAACATACAATTAGACATACAGATTAACATTAAATCGAAATACAATTATTATGCCGTGGTATCAGCTAGCCTACGTCAAATACACACACTCTAGATTAACTCAATGACAATATATAATGAAAACAAAATGAAGAAGCACATATTCATGCAAACAAGTTGATTAATAATCCCAATTATATCTTTATTCAAAATATATAAAGTTGACTTCCTTGGGGTAACTCTTCTTAACTCTGCCACAAGATGGCAGTATGACTTCATGTTAGAGAGGAGTTAACAGTTGAAACTAAATTAAATTCTGCAACTTATCAATCTTTTGTTTTAACAGGGTTAAAGCAAAGTATCATTCAGATAAAAACATGATTATGCACGTGTACAAGTCAGGACATGGTAAACAACCAACAAAGAGGAACAAAAAGAATAATCTCACTTCCAACATACATTTCAATTTTATCACACAGAAGCATTTGGTCAGAGAGGGGATGGCGTACCCCCCCCCCCTTGGGGTCACAAGAAGTGGCAGGGCGGAGAAGGGGGACCCTTTTATAGGTTAATGACTTACAAAGTCATTTGGACCATCTCAGATGATCTCTTTTTGGTGCCAGGAAGTCTGCATCTCTTCTGACTGGAGTAAGTTCAGGGGCAGGGTAATAAATATTTGACCCTGCTGAGGGTGGACTTTTCAATATGCCCCTACAATACATACCTCTCACAGCCAACTTTACTGCAGACTGACAAGAGGCTGGAAGTAGCGCAATACATCTCACAGTCAGCAGAAGGCCCAGTCACAAATACAGTATTCACACTACCAAGAAGGCTAACTTTGAAACAACAGAACAAGTGAGGGATTTTGGTAAAGTCACTAGATAATATAATAGAACACATACCACATTTCCGCTCATTTTTTAAATTTTTAAATCTGCTACATTCAGAAGAAAGTCGCGGCTCAGTCCATAGGGACTTGGGTTGGGAATCGGAAGGTGGCCTGTTCAAGTCTTCGTCTGGACCAAATATGGAGCATGGACTGTAGCTGGAGAGGTGCCAATTGACTTCCTCGGCACTGCCGAGGTGCCCTTGAGCAAGGCACTGAACCCCCCCCCAACCACTCGGGGCGCCCATCCATGGGCAGCTGCCTCACTCTGACATCTCTCCACTTAGTGCATGTATAGGTCCTGTTTGTGCATGTGTCTATTTCAGACCTGTGTGTAACTGACAATGGAGTGAAAGAAAATTGAATTTCCCCTCGGGGGATTAATAAAGTATATATATATATATAGATAGATAGATAGATAGATAGATAGATACGTATATGTTAAAAAAAACACACACACACACACACACACACACACACACACACACACACACAAAAAAAAACTCTGTACCACTACAGATAAATGTCACTGGTTATGTTGCAGATTCAGATTTTTACTCACAGAATACATCAAATAAAATATGATGCATTACTATGTATGAAACGATCCAGCATTATTTAAGAATCAAAAGGCCCATCTTGAAGAAACTTTAAGTAAATTTAGGTACATTGTGTTGATAATAGGTCGACCTCTCCTGACTGAGGGAGTTTGCTTTAGAGTAGGCCCTCTAATTCTACAGCCTCCAAAATTCAACCAATATTAACAGTTAGATAGAGGGTGAAAATAAAGCAAGTTTGTCCAGGGCCCCAGGCCCCAAAACTACTAAATCCTCCCCTGATAATAATAATGAAAACACAGCTAAGACTGAGAGTCTGACTAAAACTAAAACTAAAACTAAAACTAAAAGAAGCGCTCTGTACAAGTCTAAAAAAGTCACTTTCCACTGCTGAACATATGACACTTTTTTAAAATTCAGACATGTTGGTGCTTTGCCTGCCTCTCTCACTGCACATCGTGATCATATCAGCGGTTGCACATTCATTTTTCTCTGTGTGGAAAAATGGACGTGTGGTGTGCAACATGTGAGAAGTGTCAATTAACGGTCACGCATTGACCAGGAGACCGAGGTGAAGTTAGTTTGACAGTGGATATTCGACGGATATTCGGATATTCATTTTGGGTTCAACAGTGAGCACGGTTACATGCGCACAATAATCAGATAACTGGGAATAATCAGGTAATGGTAATAATCCGATCTGATGCGTTTACGTGCACTTCAATAATCTGATAATCAGAAAAACCTGGTTTACATGATTCAGTCCTTCAGTTGGATTTCTCCTCAAGTACATGACACAAAACTCAAACTTCCTGTTACAGTAGGTACTCATATCCTTGAAAAACCTCGAAAAGTACGCAAGTCATATATTTGCAAAATAAAGCACTCATCATGCTGACAGCTTATATTCTTACAGTACTGTTTGTTTTTATCATTAACAAATACATGTGAGAGCATTCTAATATGTAGTTTAATGTGGAGCCAATTTTACACACTTTGGGTAGATTCGGAGTAAAAGTACTGCAAAGTGCAATATACAAGTGTATTGTATATAAACTTGTCACACAAAGTGCATAACATATAAGTAAGATAAAATAAAAGTGACAATTTAAACACTGAGAATATAAAAATATATTATTTTGTGTTAAATCTTTATCTGAAAGGAAACAAAAGCTGTCAGATTAACGTAGTGGAGTAGAAAGTACAATATTTCCCTCTAAAATGTAGTAGAGTGGGAGTATAAAATAGCAAAATCCGAAAGAAACCAGATTAAAGGGTATACATGCACCGAATAATCTGACTGTTGGGGAAAAAGCTAGATGTGTTTATCTGATTTCTCATAATCAGATAATGGCTTTTATCTGATAAAGCCTGTCGGATTATGCTGTTTACATGACCACTTGAATAATCAGGTAACTCCAGAAATCAGATAATGATTGGTTTATTAGTGTGCATGTAAACGCACTCACTGATGTCCACCTCCCTCTCATAGGCAGAAAACAATGAGCAACATAGAGTGAATTTTTTAAACAAATGTCATAGGTTTTCAGTGAAAAAGGTCTATTTTCTTCAATAGCTTCAATTTTATACCTTTATTTTTAAATGGTGTTTGTTTAAAAAATTCATATAAGATAGAAAGAGCATGAAACCCATTTATAAAGAGGTGGACCTTATTAGGCCCACTTGGCCAAAGCATTCTACATTGTTGTGGGTTGTCTGGGTCCAGTAATGTCAAAGCTACTTAAGAAAATAGACTTTTTTCATAGCAAACCAAATTAATTTTTTGGAAATTCCTATTAAATAGAAACCCAGATAGCACACATACATCTGGCCGACGCCGGCCCCATGTATCAAGTTTAGATCGTTTAGAGGTAGCAGGGAGAGCGTTTGCTCATTGCCAATATGTCGCTGAGATGTCGGCCTTTAATCGAAAATGACCACCACGCAAAGTTCAAACGATCAATAAAAGAAGCTGCGCTCAGTGGGCGCTCCTTCATTAATATTCATATGCTTCGTTAACTACCTTCGTCGAATATCCAACGTCAAACTAACTTCACCACGGTGACCGAGCAGGTGCTACAGCAGCGGAAGTTTGCGGCCTGCAGCACAGAGAACAGGCATGATCCCGCACCAACCAGCCAGACATGAAACGCCGTGGAAGCGCATCATACTCAGTTATCGAATAGTCACTGTGGCGTGAGACTTGCCTTGGTTTGTTCAGAGCGTGAGACAAAGGTGACTCAGATATGTGACAGCTGGCAATCCTGATACGTGGCCTCATTGAATAGAGCCTGTTATACCTGTTGCCTCCACCTCCTGAGGTGATCGCTGATGAGATTTTTTTGGCAAACAACACTATTAAAAATCCAGCACTACGCAGAACAGGCACATAGACAACATTCTTGTTACATTACTCTGTACAATATGTCTTCTGTCTTTTATAAAGGATTTTTTATGATTACATCATCCTTCATTCAACATTAAAATGGGTTTAGTGTTTTATAGTCACAGATGTGCCTTCAAAAGCGACTCACCCCACTGAGACGCCTCATTTGGCACGTGGGAGTGTTTAATGTTAAAACAAGGTGGGATACTCTTGTCTATTACTGCTGTGAGCGTGCTCCAGTGCTGTCTGAAGTCAGACAGTGCAGAACCAGCTAAGATATCATCACTGTGTTCTCTCTGCACGATTCTCTGCTGAGGTAAGACACATTATATGCTCAATTAAAGTACATTTAGAGTTTACTTTTATAGATATGTGAAAACTAAATGTTGCCACCAACCATTCTAATATACATGTGAACTTCTGAGGTACTTTTATTTTACTTTCATACTTAAGTTTCATGATACTTTATACTTTTGCTCTACATTTCAGATAGATATTGTTCTTTGTTCTCAATTGCATGTCAGAACTATGTATATTATTGTATTACAATATATTAAAACATTATGTGCATATCACTTTAATATTGCAGCTGCTAATGGTGGGGCTAATTTAAATACTTTGTATAATCACCCACAGCGATATATTATAATGTATTTGATAAGTACACCTTGCATCAACCTGAACCTGTGAAGTAAGTAGGAACTATAACTTTGAGATAAATGTAGAGTAAAAACTGACACTTAAAGTACAATGTGCTGCTAATACATTTTTTTTTCAAACACTGGTTTGTCAGCAGATAATTCAAATTCCATTTATTTCATTTAGTGACTGGTTCAGAGAAAATGGGCTGTTTCTGAAGCATGATACCTTTATACTGTATACATTCAAGCACAAAGCTGCAGCAAGCTGAACTTCTGAACGTCTGCATTCTTTAGATCAGACTGTCTGATTTCTCTTACATCAACTGCATTTGTTGTCTTAGCAGAAATATGTTTGAACAATTTGCAGAAGGCTATTCTGATCTGTGTCATGAGAGGGAAAACACGTGTGCAACATATGTGTGAGACTGCAGTGTCAAATGGATTCAAATTTGACATGATGTTGCAAAGTGTTCCTTGTGGGTGTAATGAAGAGAGTTATCAGTGACAGTTTTGCCTTGTAAATATTTCACAGCTGGGCTTGGATACATGCACTTTATATGGACAACTTAACAAAGTGCTTCAGTGATTGTACTTTGGACTTCAGTTAATATCTTACTATATAATGACGAAAACTCTGTCTGTGGGTGTGTCTGTTCCACGTTTTTCTAATTTTTGGTATGACTAAGTCATGGTATGGTATGCTGTACATAATCATGGAAACTGTCAGTGTGTCATTCTGTCAGTCAGTCATTCTGTCTGTCCCACATTTTTCTACTCACTGACGAGGTCAATCTATGTGAAACTGCACATAGGCATTGAGGATTGGCATAGGCAGAAGGTGGCAAAGCTACCAATGGGTATGGACTAGTATACACTTTATTAGCAGGACTTGCACAGAATATTTTGCACATTGCATATTTGCACATTAGAATCAGTTAATTAATGGTTTTATTTAATGAATATCTAACGCCAGTATTTACAAAATAATTTAAACCATGATTCATTATGTGTCTTGTGTAAGGTGCTGGAATGAGTACTCGCCTCGCCTTAAAGAAAGGGCAGTTAAAAACAAGCTTGGATCATGCGGTGCATGTGTGCTCATAATTTAATAAGCATCACTTAACTTAATGAGAGTTTGTGTGGTAAAAAATAGTCTGCTATATTGTGTAACAAAGTTGCTCTATTGTTTAACTTATGCAATAACGCTAGACTGTAAAAGTAATGAAGGTAGCCACCGTGACATCACCCATTGCTTGTGGCATAGCACTTAGGGTACGTCCCAAGTCTCTTAATTTTATACTGCTAACTCCTAACTCCTTACTTGAACCGGAAGTCGTTCGGGGCCCGCCATCTTTAAGGCCGTCTCATGTCTCTTATTCCTGCCAGTAAGGAGTTGGCGTTAGGAGTTAGGCGGGATCTGTGCGATGAGTAAGGTAACATGAGAGGTTCTTAACAGGAAGTCTTTTTCAGCTTGAGGCTCTGACGTATAAATACCCGCCCTCTACATCTGGCTCATTTGAACAAGATGGCAGAGAAACAGCGTAAGTGTACACGTTACATGCATTCTTTGCAATGAAACGCTGTAATTCACATGCCTACGTGACTACAAAGAGTAACGTTAATGATATTTCCTGCAAGACTGTCATGTTGTAATTATGTTTATTTCATTCACAACCTGTTGCGGTGTTCAGCGGACTGTTGGTGATGTGTGGCTGTTAAATGTGCAGCTGCTCATGTCCAGAACCACACGTGTTGATATAACACCCCACACACACACCCACACACCCACACACACACACACACACACAAACACAAACACACAAACACATTTGCCTATCATTAATTGTCCTGCATGTCGTGTGAGTGGTAATATTAATTATTAATATTAATATTAATTAATATTATCACTTTATATATAACTTTCATTAATGTTGTTGTAAGCTACTGTCATCACCGTCTGTCCTGCATCTCTCTCTGTCTCTATCTCATTGTGTCATACGGATTACTGTTAATTTATTATATTGATCTGTTCGGTACGACATCTATTGCACGTCTGTCCGTCCTGGAAGAGGGATCCCTCCTCAGTTGCTCTTCCTGAGGTTTCTACCATTTTTTTTCCCCATTAAAGGGGTTTTTTGGGGACTTTTTCCTTATCCGCTGCGAGGGTCATAAGGACAGAGGGATGTTGTATGCTGTAAAGCCCTGTGAGGCAAATTGTGATTTGTGATATTGGGCTTTATAAATAAAATTGAATTGATTGAGGTAGACTGACAGGTCTGATATGTCTTATTCACTCAGCAGCTGACTTGTTGAATGATGGCGAGTGGATTTAATAATAGTGATAATAATAATGATGTTGATAATAATAATGATAATGATGCTCATCACAGTCACAGTAGCAGGGCTACGGACCGTTCTTTAATTGCGACAAACTCCGGCAAATGACTCAGTAATAATGGTAATACATGCAAAAGTGTGTGACCAAAGTCATGACGGCGGGGGGTGGGGGTTACGGCTTTGATCAGCGAATATAATGTGACTTGGGATGTACGCCAAACGCTGGCTCCGTTATGCAGCAGATCCAGCTGTGCCGGCATCATCAGAAAAGGACGCCGCTTTACGTGACGCTTCAGAGTAAGGCCGTCTCATTAATCAGCAATCCTCCCTCCTCACTCCTAACTCCTGACGCCTTGCATGTTTTCCTAAGTGGGAGGGACTAAACAGTTAGGTAAGGTGGTTAGCAGTAATTTTAAGGGACTTCGGATGTACCCTTACCTGTTTGCTTCAGGGTGTTCGTGTAAAAGAGTTCCCCGCAGGTACGAACACCAATATAAATGTTCCAGGAGGAACCAAAAGACAAGATGGGAGAGGATGGTGTTGGCAATTGGTGTGGATGTTTAAGAATTATTATTATGTTTATGTATGTATTTGGTGATGGGGGGTAAGTAGCAGTAGGCATGTCATGGTAAATATTATGTGTTAATTATGTCTAATATTTAGATTCTTTATGTTAAATACAGGGAAGACATAATATATTTGAATACCTGTTCATGGAAGATAGTAGAGTAGTGACACAGTATTATCGACGCCAGTTTCCATCAGTCTGTGTTGCTGGTTAGATCGCCACTACCTGTGCATATACCATGCCTGATTCAAATATTTACAGTACTGTACGTCATGTACAGTACATGATGTTGTACAATATTGGGTTTCCTAGCTGCAAGAGAGAGAGGCTGCTGTCTTTGGTTGTGGCTTTGATTGATGGTTGATCAAAGGAATTACCTGTAAGACTGGATCTAGTCATGATAGCTGAAAGTTGGACATGTCACACTACTTGTATAGAGAGAATTTCACAATTAGGTTCAATATTCAGCATAACAAGGTTTCAGTTACCTCTTTGTTCTTTGTTTTTTTTTTATGTTTCATTCCAGTACCAGAGGAAGTGGTTACAGTGCTGTATTACGGCCATAGATTGGGAGTGTCATGAAGGCCAGAGCTTGTACAAGAAGGCAGTACAGCGCCATCCTCCTCATTCTGGCCGTGGCTGTCTTAATCTTAGTGCTTCGCAACATGGACTTTCTGGAGGTGAGAACCTGTTTTTAGTGGGATCACTTGAATGATGGCTCCTATTTGAAATGTTTAATGTTACCCACGGCAACAGCAAGCGTGGCTGAAAGTGAAATTATTATAGTGGTTCCAAAAACATGAGCAGCTTCAGTGGTGTGGAATAAACTGTGGCATTGTTAGACCTGGGTGTCCTGAATGTTTTATGAACTTTACCGGACTTCTTTAGGGACTTACCACTCAGAGGGAACTCCCCTCTGGCAGCAGTACAGCATCTCTCCCTCTCCTCTCTGGCCATGGCGTCCAGTGATTTTGTCATAAACTTTTGGTAATGTAAACCTACGTGACGCTCGTGGCTCAACAAAAAACTACACATGTGAATGTGCGATAGTTATGTTAGCATAACAGCCTGTCACAGGTTACAGCATGATGATAAGAGGAGAAATGGCAGAGCATAAAGGTCCAGGTGGAAAAAACACAACTCAGTCATTTAAGATTTTGCTAAAGGAGAAGGAAAATTGCCTGTTAATATTGTATTGTATTTGTATTGTATACAGAATCTGAATCCCACCCTGAGTTACTGTTGTTGTTTACAAACTAAAATATACATTTTCTCCATGGATCAATAACCAACAACAGAGTAAGGGCCACAGGGTAAGTTGGGAAAGGCAGAAGTTCCTGCAGCTAACAGATCAACAGTTCTTATTAACTCCTAATTGTTTGTAGGCTTATCTCTATGACTGTGTTCAGTATTCTGTCTGTGTTCTTCCTCATTTCATGTTCATTCATGTTTAAGCTGTTTCCTGTTTGGTTTTGTAGATTCACTCCTCATGTGTCATGTCTGGTTTTACTTCCTGTTTTTGTGTGTTTTCTGCCTTTGTCTTCGTCAGTGACAAATTAGTTTCACTCACCTGTTCTTATTTCCCCAATCGGTGCCTTTCCCTCATTTACCCAGCTACACACCTACCCTGTGTAAGCCTCATTTGTCCTTGCCTGCTCCTGAGTTTTTTCCCAGCCAATCAGCTCTCTGCCTGTTCTTCCTTCCTGCCTCATCACCTTATTCCCCTCACCTGAGCTCCTCTGCCCTTTTCCTCCACCTGCACCTCATCCCCTCGTCAGACTAGTTCGTATTTAAGTCCAGGATTACAGTTCAGTCTTTGTTGGGTCCTTGATTTGGTTGTGTGATGTTCAGTTGCTGTTTCCCTGGAATAAAGTGATCTCTTTGAGCTCCTGTGGCTGGCCATCACCTGTGTTTGGGTTCACCTGCTCGATAACACTAATATGACCCTAAAATTATATTTCAGTCATTTTGAGCTTTGGCCTTCTTGACCCTTTTGCCTATTTAGTAAATTTGCTTACCGTGTACTTATTTGATGCATATTTGTCACTATTTCTTTCTTTACCCAGTTTTGGCAAAACTGCGAGTTTCAACAAAAAGTGAACTCCACCGTCATCGTCCAGAGAGTTACCACTCACCCTGACATGCGTCACGACTCCTGCAACTTCCAGCCACTCTCCCCTGAGGATGCTCTGGAGGAACACATCTTACTAGACCATTATTTGGCCTGAAACTCCACTTTTGCCAGCTCCTCTTTCCCCAGAGAACTGCAGTGATCCAGCTCACAGCACCTTCACCATTCTCCCAAGGAGGGGAGGAAGACAGTGGCATGTAGGGGATCAACTGGAGGTTATGATAAAAATGTCTGACTTCCATGGTCATCCCAAGAAGTATGGGGGGGACTTCTTACTTGCCCGGCTCCAGAACCTGGAGCTTGGTGCAGGTGTAGCTGGGCAAGTGTTGGATCATCTCAATGGGAGCTACTCTGCTGTATTCTCTCTACTCTGGGAAGGAGACGCGCAGGTTGAGGTAATGCTAAAAACTATCATGTTGAATGTGGTTGTACAACAGGCGTGTAATCTATCTTCTACGGTGGCCCTGAGGGTCAAAATGCAACAACATTTCAAAAAACCATTACAGCATTTTCACAAAAAAAAATTTAAGAAAACAAAACAACATTGCTGAATACACTTCAACACTTCAGAAAACAACAACACTTCAGAAAACAAGACAACTCTTCAGAAAACACTACAACATTTGGTGAGACTGAGACTGGAAAAGGTAGGTACTATTTGAGAATGATTCCTTGACCCTGATTGAATACACTCTCTGTCAGTCTGTTTTATTTCCAGTGGACTGGATGCCTTGCAGAACATTGCTGCCTGTCACAGGTTGGGACAGGGGCGTAGCCATCATTTCAGAAGTGAGGGGGAACATACTGTTCAGAGGTCTATTGAGTGATGTATCATCCTCTCGCATTCAATTGCATCTCTCCTTAGCGGCTAAAGAAGTTCTTTAAAATTATATACTATCAATATCTAAAGTTTTAGATGAATTCACACAGAATGACCCTCGAGCATCTACAGGGTAAGTAGCCAGATAATTAAGTGCCAAATACCTGCCTGATTTCTCCCTGTCCCTCTTTATCTATTGCAGTAATATAGATAATAAATGTGCAAAGCAAAATTCATGAATAGAATTAAGAATAGTAGTGGTGACATAGCTGTGGAAATTAACCTCAAAGTCACTTTTATGCTATAGATATTTTCTCTCAGCCAGTTGTATTCTCTTCTCACCTGTGAAGACCCTGCATGATTGTCTTTGCTGGCCTCTGGTCCACTGTCTCCTCCCTGACCCTGCTCTTTCTATTGTGGCAATAAAGATTTAAAAAAATATGTGCAAAGCAATAGTGAGCACAAGTTCTGCCCAGCAATTAAGGAGGAGTGGGTTTATTCCTAGCATTAAACTTGCTAGCAAGCGATTTAACATAGGTAACAATAACATTATTATTCTTGTAGCTAGCTTAACTTGATATATTGGCATCTATTAATTAGTCATCATTTAGCAAACATTATCTACATGCAACAGCATTACTCAACTTTGTTTGGAAGAAACTGTGCAAGGTTTTTTTGTGTCTTGCTGGCTAGTTTGCTGAACATAGTTAACACACAGCAGTACTGCCCAGCAGCACACCTCTCGTCTGTGTGATTGATTCAGATCACAACACGACAGCATATGTATGCTGCCTGGCGCCGTCTACTTGTGGTGCATTTAAAGACAGCTTGGAAAAACACATTACCACATGTTAAAAACGAATTGAACGGTTATAAAAAAGTGCAGGGCACAGAGGACACAGATACGGGAAGTGCAGGGGACATGTCCCACGCATACCCCGCGTCTGCTACGCCTATGCATTTACGGATCTGTTTTTTGGAAATTGCCGTCTAGAAGTCTGCATAGCTGATACCCACGGTATCTCTCTGCCAGACTCCCGTCTGTTAGAATGCTTTTGCTGTGAAAAGAGTTGATGGCACCTGAGGGTCCATCTCCAAAGCTGCTGTTTGCTCTTCTTCCAGCTAAGTAGTCTCATGGGCAGGAGTGAGGTGGAGGGACCACAGGGTGCAGTATGCTCCATCCAGAATATGACTAACGTCACAGTGGCTTGAAAAATAGCAATATGGAGCACTGAATTTGATGAATTTACAAATTATTATGGATGTCCACGTCCAGAAATATGTGGATGCTACATGTGAAAGGAGGGAGGCAATGGTGGTGGGACAAAATGTTGTTATTAAATACACTCTGACAGAAATGAAACCATTTTACATCTTTGGTGAATTAAATTCAACAAAGCATTTGAATGGCATAGGAGCTGTGACATTTAGTGTTTCTGTCAAAGGAGTCTGGCAACTGTGGACGGGGGGAGCAGCAAAATGTATTTTAGCCACATATAGCCATATTTAGAATATTTTCCCTGCTTCACCTTGCTGTCAGACAGCCTTTACAATGGGAAACTGATATTGTTATGTTCTGCACTTGTCAAAGCCACCAGACTTTATTGGCAGATATAGTAATTTTACTCCACAGACCACGATGAGTCTCTGGTCCACTGCCTGTTGATTGGGGATTTGTGTTATTGTGTGACTTTGGAAACTGACCCAACTGTACCCATTCTCTTGACTGCTTGTCCGAACTGGGAGCATAAGATCGATAACATGAATATATCTCGTCTTTTCCCTGATGGTGTGATGTTATTTATGTTCTAGTCTGGCTCTGTGAAGAACTTTGGGCTCCATAATTGTATTAAAGGTGCTATATAAATAACATTTGATTTGATTTGATTTGATTTGATTTTGATTAAGTTGCTGAATTTGTTGCTTTTTAGAAATGAAGTCACTAAATCTAGTGAAAAAGTCGCCAAGTTGGCAAAACTGTTTAGGATTACATGAAATGTAATTTTATCTTTTGCTCCCGACCTACAAGGCCTCATTTACACTGTAAGCAATGTGTTCGGGAAGCGGTCACAATACAGGTCACAACATGAGTTTGCGTGTGTTGTGATCTCTCTCATTTGATTTGATTTGATTTTGCTGAAGGCCTAAGAGACGCAAACTCATGTTTGCGTGTGTTGTGACCTCTCTTGTAAACAGCAACCGTTCGCAAGCTTTACGCGAACACATCGCTTGCGGTGTAAATGAGGCCTAAATGTCCTGACACACCAAGCCGACGGTTGGCCGTCGGTCAAAGTCGGGCCATCGATGAGCGTCTGTCACTCTAGTTTTTGCGGTGTGTCCCGCACCATCGGCACTTCAGCGACGGCGGCTTTTCGGCCGATTGAGCATGCTGAAGCGATGGCGTAGCTTGTCGGTGAGAGAGATCACTCTGGCTGTTCAGGTTTTATTTCCTCACCCCTGTAGCGAGTAAATCTGCCTATAGTGAAACCGGGGCTAACCGGTGCTTTCTCCTCAGGCTCCACTTCACTCAGCTGCCAGACCTGCTGCTTCTTCCCACTTTAACCTGAATAACAAACCGGGGCTAGCTGTGAGGCTAGCAGAGCGTTAGCCGTAGCATGACCAGAGGGAAGCACAGCCAGTTAGCCTCCGCTAGCTTCCCAGCTAGCCCTGGCTCTTCGTTTGGATCCAACTGGAGCACCGAGCCCCGGTTTGTTATTCAGGTTAAAGTGGGAAGAAGCAGCAGGTTTGTCGGGCAGCTGAGTGACGTGGAGCCTGTGGAAGAAACACCGGGACCGTCTGGATGTAATAGTCCGTGGAAGTGCTCCGGTGCTCGGCTGCACAGATAGGAAACCCCTCAGCTGATGTATCACTCTCTCACTCCGCTACATTGTTTATCTCATGCATTCCTCGGACTTACGGTTTCCCTTTTTGCGTTTCCTCTCACACAGGCGCAGAACGTACGTGCTACTTGGCCGTCGGATGTAGTCTTTGTAGTATGTTCAAATGCAACTGACACAGGGCGACCTGAGGCGACGTCGACAACACAACAGTTGTCTTTTGTTGCCGCTAGTTCTTTGATGTCGGTTTGACGTGTCAGCACCTTAAGAGACAACAATGTGCTGCAAGGCATCCAGTCAACTGGAAAACAAACAGAAGAAGAGGTACTTACATTTGTCACAGACTGACAGACAATGTTTCCAATCAGCGTCAAGGAATCCTTGTCCAATAGTAACTACCTTTTCGGTTTGAGTCTCACTTTTGTACTGTGAAATGTTGTAGTGTTTTCTGAAATGTAGTTGTGTTTTGACCCTCAGGGCCATTGTCATCTTCTATTTGATTGTTTACTAAACTCCGTCTCCTGAAGTTACTGTTGCTCAACCTGTCAACTTTCAATGGCAGATTCAGCCCTCACATTTTAACATTTTAGAAACAATGGGACTTTTTCATTTTATACGAAAGCTGGACCTAAGCTGATTGTAAATCTTCTCAGCTTCAAATTTTCCCTAGCAAAATGAAGGAAATGAAGTAACAGGTTTGTTCTTTTATTGCAGTCCTAGTCTTAGGGGTATGATAGAGAAATATAAGATTGGAGTGTTTCATACTAACATAACCCTGTTTGGGTAATGTGTATGGTGTACATGTTGTCTGAATAACCAGATAAAATCCAATTGAACAGGACAGGACAGGGCTGCTAATATCACTAACTAAAAATAGCAATTATATCAGAGCAGGCAACCACTTAATTATAGTAATTCATTTCTTACACTTTTCCCTATTATGGTTTTAGTCTTGAAAACAAGACGACCTTCTCTAAACGCTTTAAATGCAGAGTATTTCTCTTACTATTCACACCACTTCAAGTATGGAGAAATGCAAAGCTTGACAGATCTGAAATTCCTAGTTACAGTTGCCAGGCTATGATTGGACAGTCACTATTTGGGGGAGTGGTTTAGTGAATTTAGACAGTTTTTGAGAGATTGTCATCTTTGAGTGGTTTTGATTTTGTCTTTATTAATATGACTCAACATGACTTGGACTTGGTGAAAACTCTGGTTTTCTATCCAATCAGGTGACGCTGGTTCATCCTGGTGAGGCTATCCCAGTGCTGAAAAGGCTGAACAAAGAACACCCTGACAGAATTTACTTCCACAGCCTGTTCCGCTCAGCACTCTCTGAAACTGCTGTCTGTAACGTCTGCCTACGTCCAACCCACCAGCTGATGTGCAACTACACTGACCCCCGTTCAGGCAAGCCTTGGTTCTGCTACAAGCCAAAGAACCTGAGCTGTGATGCCAGGATTGACCATGCCGGGAGACAAAAAGGTGGATTCATCACAGCCAATGAGGGGAAGCTATTTCGAAGGTAGTGGAACAGAGACAGGACTGGCATTTTGTATACCTTCTATTAACATTCATCCAGTGCTACCTTTGTAACCAACCCAACTGCCAGAAAAAAATGTTGGTTTTGTGTTTCCGCTAACCACTGATACACCATATTTGCATGTTGTAGCAAATATGTCAAAGACCACGTTTTGGCTTAAAATACCAGGTTTGTGGGGCACTATCCAGGCAAGAAAACAGAGACCTTGATACAGCATTGGCAGAAGGCCCCCTATATTCATATGAGTATTGCTCAGAAAATGGTTCATCTGCTACGTATAAAATTACGGGGATAAAATAATTCAAAAGTCCGGCTCTTCTAGACTTTCTGATTGTTATTTAATGTTAGTGAAATGAGTCATTTGTGACATTCAAAAAAATGTGTCCACTGATTTACAAAGATCTTTTTCTCATTGTAAGTCAATGAGAAAAAGTATTTTTGGGTCAAAGGGCATCATGTGACAGACCTAGAAGTTGAAGTTCCACTGATTGGCCACCACGAAAATTGGCTAGGTGCCCGCTCACTGCAGAACACCCAACTTTGGTGCCAAAAAAAGTTGGGACTCTGTGTAAAATGTATATAAAATCAGAATGCAATGATTTCCTAAAGGTATACAGATATTTCTACAGTCTACAAGATATTGAACGTTCAACTCATAAACTTTTTAATAAAAACATAAATACTCATTCTGAATTTGATGCCTATAACACATTCCAAAAACCTTGGGACAGAGGCATGTTTATCACTATGTTACATCCCCTTTATTTAACAACACTTTGTAAGTGTTAGGGAACTGAGGACACTAAAGGCCAAAACACACTGGTGGCAAACTCCAGGCAACAAAAAATAACCTCCTATTATTTTTAATATCCAACCACACGCTGGCAGTGGCTAGACATGTGTCGGCGCTCCTGGGTGCGCTGCCCAGCGGCACTTCACGCCACTGTCCTATTTCCAGCCTTGCTGCCTCAGGAATTAAACACATTTTTCTCCCACGCGCTCTCTGCTTGTACATACCAGCTCCCGTAGCAGCCCTGTTACTCTGTTCCTGTAGCAGCTCGACTCCTCTCCTTACCATTGGTGCAAAGAGAACTCTGTAATAGCTCAGGAAATCGGCTCTTCAGATGAAAAATAAAGTTTCATAATGGGCTGTCCACACATGATTTTTAAGCTAATGCAGAGGTGGAGGAATTATAGATCTGTCCGTAAAAGTCAAGATAAACCCGATAATTTTTGGATCATCCAAGGACATAAGGACATATTCTTTCACCTTGAAAGAATCCGATTTGCAATCAATAATAAGTTGGAAGATTTTAATAAGATCTGGCATCCTCTGGTTTCCCACCTAGCAGGAGACACAGGACCCTAGCAGCCCTGGGAGGGATTATTTTGTGTGTGTGCTCATTTTTTGAAATGATTTGATTATTATTTTATTTTATATTTTATTCTTATTTTTCTCATGTTTTCTTTGTTGTTATCAAGAGTGATGGTGCAGTACGGCTGTACTGTTTTCCTACCTCTATTTTTTCATTTGGAAAAGAAGCATGTGAACACAGTTTGTACCTTGTACATTTGAAAGCTGCTTCACAATAAAAACATTTGAAACAAGGAAAGGCCAGGTGATGCAAATTGTGATGCAAATGTTAAAGCTTTATAAATACTCTTGACTCCTTAAACCTTGTCCTGTCAATCAACAGCCATGGGCTCCTCCAAATAGCTGCCTATCACTCTTAAAACTAAAATTACTTATGCCCACAAAGCAGGAAAAGACTATAAGAAGATAGCAAAGTGGTCTCAGGTAGCTGTTTCCTCAGTTTATAATGTAATTACGAAATGGCAGTTAACAGGAAGTGTGGAGGTCAAGTTGAGGTCTGGATGACCAAGAAAATTTTCTGAGAGAGCTGCTCATAGGATTGCTAGGAAGGCAAATCAAAACCCCCGCTTGACTGCAAAAGACCTGAAGGAAGATTTATCAGACTCTGGGGTGGTGGTGCACTGTTCTACTGTGCAGTGCCACCTGTACACCTGTGCCTTTTGGAAACAGGTCCTTTGGACTGATGAAGTCAAAATAGAACTTTGTGGACGCAGTGAGCAAAGGTATGTTTGGGGAAAAAAAGGATGCAGAATTTCATAAAAAGAACACTTCTTAACTGTTACACATGGGGGTGGTTCGATCATGCTTTTGGCTTGTGTTGCAGCCAATTTTGATTACATTTCCTATTTACATCTAGTAGACATTTGGCAACAATAGCATTCTTTTAGAATGCTTTTAATGGCAAATGTGAGTGTAATACTGATTCTCCCTTTAGTTCTAGTTTAGTCCCCACCTACTCCAGAGTGAAATATCTGACTTAGCTGCTAAATGCTCTGCTGTGTTCACCAATTAATTGCTAACTTTGTCTTTCCGCTGTTCAGTAGTAAGTAGTGCATAACTGGATAATTTGGGGTTCTTTGATGAAAACAGCTGACTGCTGCATCTGATAAAATATGTTGATGAGAACTGTGAAAATCTATGAGCTGCAAAACTGAACAAATGAGCTAAAAGATGCTACAGTGCTCTGTAGAGCTCAGAGAAAAAAACGTCCACAAAACTTTTATAGAAAGGTACAAAATAAAAGCCTCCATGGAACAAAAATTCATTCTAACATAATTGTCCTTGATTGCAGCTCAAGGTGTCCTGTTAACAGTTTAATAGATGTCTCTTTTACAGTGATGGTCTTTCGAGAAATACTTTTGGGACTGCAGGGAATTTTTTTTGCTGCAGTGCTTTAAAACCTCTCTAACTCCGCCATGACGCCGACGTCCTCGCCCCCCCCCCCCCCCCCCCCCCCCTCCCCCCCTCCCTCCTCTGTTAAATGGTATCTCCCAGGCGCACTACGTCATCACACCATGTGTTGTTTCGTATTGCCAGATTCAGGAAGCTCTCGACTCAAAAATAACATCGTTTTTCTTTTATTTATTATGTATTTTGCACCAGAGCAGCCTAAACTCACAAAGTCCAAAATCGCGATGAGTAGTGACAAGTCATGTCATGCCGTTTTTCGACATGAAAAGTTAAAGGATTACTCGCGATTTTATGTGGAGCCGTTAGCGGGGACTTAGCTCTTTTATAAAAGGTAAGAGTCTCACTCTCACTCTCACTACCGTCTAGAAAGTGGGATCATAACTTGGTTTTATTTGGTGATATTTTATGATGTTTGTGTCAAAAACAACATCAGCTATGATAATCACACTTGATTTCAATAAGGTACAATGTTTGAAGCTGTAGAACACCGTAGAATGGTCATACTTTGAGCAGTCTTCTTCAAATTTGAAACAAATGTTCATTGATATTGTGCCTACAGCCCCATAGTGTCATTTACCTGCTCAGATGAAGCCACAGACAAGTTATTCATCCTGAAAAACAGTTTTTATTTTATTTTTGGCAAAATCTTCAATTTTTTACTGATTTCAGAGGCCCATTACTCTGTCTCTGTATCACCTAGAGTGTTTCTGACACCTTCACAAGGAACTTCAGAGAGTTTTCTTTCTGGCAAGACCTCATCCATGCATGTAGTCAGAGCGGTTCAGAAGCTACAGTCATTTAATTTGGGTATGTCATTTTAGGCGTTTTTGCTACAAAATGGGGGTGGAGTACATGCCCACTAGGAAAACTTGGAAGTAGGGCTAAGCTGTGTTCCCAAAGGCCTGGTTTAACGTCTGCCTAGTTAGCAAGAGCTAACACAACAGCAGCGGCTAACATCTGATACTGAGCAGTTAAATGGTCTCAACGAACTCACACCAACACTAAAGCTGCTCAACTTTGTTGCTAAACCCATAATAACCATTAAGTAATATTAGTGTGCTGGTAACAGTTAGCCCTGTGGTTATGTTCATGGATGTACACAGATTTTTTGTGGGGCATATGCTTGAGTAATAAAAAGGCAGTAGTAACACAAATAGGTTTTGCATGTGAGGCGAAATGTTGTTTTTTTTATGTATGCTTGCAAAGCCTGCCCCGCCGTGAGGTTTCAATGTGTCTGCCAGCAACAGAGGGGCTCCTAAGGCCTAAGTACATACATTATTTGTACATACAGCACACTTATACATAGGGACATTTGTACATAATATACAATAGTACATTTGTACCGTATGTACTTAGGCCTCAGGGAAATTAGCTCCTGAGGCTTACGTGCATACTGTATATTTGTACTGCATGAACACAGACCTCAGGAGCACATGTGCAGATGTTTCATTTTTCTTTTTAATGTATGCTTAAGATCTATACTATTTGCACCTAGCAATTAGTAAAAATAGCACCATTCACTACACATCATTTACACATCATTTGTCTTAGGTAACAACAAAGAAAATAGTGCTGCACTGTGCACCGTGCGTGTGGATATTCTCATTCATCCAGGTCATAGTTATCTCACGGCAACTGAATCGAACGCAACTGGACTTGGTTTTGTCTTTGAAGACGTTTCACCTCTTATCCAAGAGGCTTCATCAGTTCATGCTTGTCTGACTAGGCTGGAACTAGTCTGACAAACTGGTGTGGAAGCACCCAGGTATTTAACCTCTGGGGAGGTCTTCACAAGGCCAATGATGTCACTGGTTTGTTAGTGCTCCAGTGGTGTGTCAACGACAGTCATTGAAACTCCTGCTGCAACGGTTGTCACTGGAGTCGTCAGAGTCACATGAGGCCATTTGTGAACGACCGTTGTTTTTAGAGGTTAAGTTGTTAAGCCTCCTGGGCAAGGATGAAAGGACAGCATTATAGGTGGTGTCGCAGACCTCCTCCTCTATTGAGAGATGGCTTTTCCAATTTCACATAGATGGCTTCCTTTTTTTTTTTTTTTTGCTTTTTTCAAAAGAAGCCATCTAAAAACAACGGTCATTCACAAATGGCCTCATGTGACTCTAACGACTGTAGTGGAGGTTGAAGACAGGGGCAGGGCTAACCCAAACAGTTGTCAGGCATACAACACACTTTTAACTGAGAATTGGTGCCATGGGCCAAATGAAAAAAAAGAAAAAAAACAACAACTTAGAATTATTAGAATAATTAAAAAAACATGTCTTGCAAATGGGCGCTTATCCAGTCAGAGGCTTAAAGGGTAGGTGCTTAGGCATTACCTGGGTTCTGTCTGTGTACATGAGTGATTGTGTGTGTGGGTAGACTCTCTCCCCACTATGGAGCTTACATTTCTGCAGCCATAGTCTTCTAGAGGAGGGAGAGGCAGAAGGACAACAGGTTTTATTTTTAAAAAGAGAGTGAGAGCAGTGCACGTCATGAGAATAACATTACTATAGGTCGGTCCCAGAAATTAGAGATGAAAAAAGAAAAAGGTTTTAGCCTATTGATATAAAAAGCATTTACTTTCCTTGCCTGGAGTTCAAATCAGTTGCCTTTCTCCCTCTCAAATATGATGACATGTTGAACCAAAAAGGGTGAAACTTTATTTTTTGCCATGGCACTTGTTACCTAGCCATATCATACTATTACTGTAATGCTAGATTATATTACATAATTCTTGTAACACCACCACACAACCTAAATCTGTAGTTTATGTGTAGCTGTACATTCTATAAAATTAATTCATTACTCAGCCATGAAAGATTCAGCCCTTGACATGACTGAGTCTGTCTGTCAACTCGACCATGAAATATGCAGGCTGTGGAACAAACTGGCAATCACTTGTGCTTCAGGCAACAGCAATGTGTTGACAGTAGTGGATGGAAGGGGTAGTGTACATCTAGTGGCACCTTTTAATAAGTGCAGTTTTAAATCACAAATTTTTAGAGGTTAAGTTAAGCAGGTGTTTCCATTTTAGTGCTTAATTTTTCTAACTTTATGAAATGATTTTAAATTTGTGTCCACCTTTGTTGTATTCACCTTGTTCATGTGTGTGTGCTTTTCTTTAGTGGTGTCAACTTAAAAGTCTACATTCAAGCTTCAGGACCTGCCAATGTCACTGTGTTGCCAAAAAAGACAGGTAATGCTCAATTTTTACTACTGTCACCATGGTCTGTAACTCAAAACTAAATTTGCTACAGACAATGTAAAACAGCCAGCAAAAGCCTGTTTGTACACAACTTATGATTGTTGTCTAGCTAGCGTTCCCCTGTAGGAGATGTATTCAGCCAATTTGACAATGCTGGGAGCATGGAAAACTACACTGAAATTTGATGAACGTCCACGGGGAACATAAATTCAGGGCGTCACCAAGGGGACACCATTAAAGTTGTAAATTGGCTATCGGAAATAATTAATAATTATTAATAATTATGTTAAATAATGTGACTTAATTAACATTAAATCACCTCGTGGGGCACCATTCCCATAAAGGGAAAATGATAGCCAGTTAAAGATAACAGTCTCATAAAATACGCTAAACTATTAATTTGGAGTTTTGATTAATAATTAAATTAATGACAATAACGAAAATTAACAGTCAAGCCTGAAGGATTTCTGAGTTCTTGACACAGCAGAGGTTGACTATTCATTCACTCTCGTGCAACATTAAACAGGTATGATTCCAAAGAATTATATTTATTCAGAAAGTAAGCACAGCAAAACAAAAACACACAAATTCTAACTAACTATATACAAGCTTGGTGTGTGTGTGTGTGTGTGTGTGTGTGTGTGTGTGTGTGTGAGAGAGAGAGAGAGAGAGAGAGAGAGACAGAGACAGAGACAGAGAGAGAGAGGTGGGTGTGGTGATCAAAGAGCCGTTTGGCCTACAGAACAAAATGTTTGACAACAGAGAACTACAAGATGGCCGAATCAAAGCTTCAGATCAGGTGAGGTGTTTGTCTAACCGTGTGGTCAGGACAAAGACAAAGACAAAGGAAAAGAAGCGGGAACTTTGAGATGCATTTTTGGGTGTAGCTCTGTTATGTATATTAAAGTTCTTGTTGCCATCATCATTTCTTTGAAGACCACTTGTCCACATTCATAAATTCTGGTGAGTCAACAAGACCTGGATGAGTAGTGTCCAGGTTGGGCTCTGCCCAAATAACTAACATGGAGCCACCGCCCTGTGGGGCCCATGCCCACCACCCACAGAGACAGGAATTGGGGTCAGGTGCCTTGTGTGCCAGGTAGCAGGCAAGGCATTACAGACTAGCTCAGGGGAGATGGAACGTCACCTCCCTGGCAGGGAAGGAACAGGAGCTGGTGCATGAGGTGGAGTGGTACCAACTAGATGTAGTTGGGCCCACCTCCATGCATAGTGCTGGTTCTTAAACCAAACTCCTGGAGACGGGCTGGGATGGTATTCTCTCTTTTCCGTAGTTGACCAGGGTGAGAGTCTCCAGCTGAGTGCCACTGTGTTGGAGTCCTCTGCGGGGGACAAAGTGTCACCTCGGTACGACTGCGGGTCTCTAAGTGGAGGTCTTTGATTTTTTTGTGTGTGTGTGTGTGTACGAGCTGAACAGCAATTCTGAGTACCCGGATGTCCTTGAGTCCTGGAAAGGGCACAGACTGGGGACTCCATAGCTCTTCTAGGGGACGTCAACGCTCACGTGGGCAACAATGGAGAAACCTGGAGGGGGGTGATTGGGAGGAACAGTCCGCCTGACCTGAACGCGAACGTTGTTTTGTTAATGAACTTCTCTGCAAGTCATGGATTGGCCATAACAAACACCATGTTCGAGCACAGGGAGGTTCATAAGTGTACCTGGTACCAGAACACCCTGGCCCAAAGATCAGTGATTGACTTTGTGTTCGTATCATGGAATCTGTGACTGTATGTCTTGGACACAAGGGGCGAGGAGAGGAGCAGAGCTCACAACTGATACATGTAATGAGGGTGACCCGGGAATGTCTGGCTGATGCCTTGGTCCATGGGGTCTTCAACTCCCAGCTTAAAACAATTTTTTTGTGCATCCTGGGGGAGGTTACGGACATGGAATTCAAGTAGTCTATGTTCAAAGCCTCCATTGTGGAGGTGGCTGCTCAGAGTTGTGGTGAGAAGGTCGCCGGTGCCAGTTGTGGTGGCAATCTAAGAAGCTGCTCGTGGACACCAGCGGTGAGGGAGGCAGTCAGGCTGAAGAAAGAGGCCTTTTGGGTTTGACTGGCCCAGGAATCTCCTGAAGTAGCAGACAGGTACTGGTTTGCAAGAAGGACTGTAGCTGTGGTGGTCGCTGAAGCAAAAACCTGGGATGTTGGAAGAGTTCAGGGAGGCCATGGCAAAGGACTTTTAGTTGGCCTCAAGGAAGTTCTAACAAACCATTAGACACCTCAGGAAGAGAAAGCAGGGTTTATCTCAGGAGAAGGAGAACTGCTGACCCAGACTGGAGATATTGTCAAGTGGTAGAGGGACGACTTTTAGGAACTCATGTACTTCTATATCCTTGGGGAGGAGGCTTGAGTCTTAAGACTCAGGGGAACTCTTGTTCATATCCCTGGCGGAGGCTGCTAAGGTAGTCAAAAAGCTGCCCAGTGGCAAAGTGTTAGGAATGAATGAGATTTGCCCTGAGATGCTGAAGACTCTGGATATTGTTGAGCTGTCTTGGCTGACAAGCCTTTTGAGTGTTGCCTAGAGGCCAGGTACATTCCCTGTGGAGTGGCAGACCAGGGTGGTGGTTCCCATTTTCCAAAAATGGGCTTCATTTATCAGGGTATCACACTACTCAGCCTCCCTGGTAAAGTTTATTCCATTGTGCTGGAAAGGCCGCTCAACTGTGTTGACAAGATTCAGGAGGAGCAATGCAGCTTCCATCCTGGCCATGGAACAGTGGACCAGCTCTTTACCCTTGCAGGGCTGCTGAAGGGGTCATGGGAGTTTACCCATCCAGTCTACATGCGTTTTGTGGACTTGCAGAAAGCTTATGGCCACGTCCCTCAGGGGGCCTTTGGGGGATACTGTATGGGGTACTGGGGTCTTTGATATGAGCCATCTGCTCCCTTTATAATGAAAGTGAGAGCTGTGTCCACATACTTGGTATAAAGTCAAATATGCTCTCAGTAGGTGTTGGACTCTGCCAGGGTTGTCACTTGTCACAGATTCTGTTTGTAATATTCATGGACAGAATCTCAAGGTGCAGCCTTGGGGGGAGGAAGGAATCTAGTCTGGTGACGTCAGAATTGCATCTCTGCTTTTTGCAGATGATGTGATTCTGTTGGCTTCATTACCTTGTGACCTCCAGCATTCAATGAGGAGGTTTGTAGCTGAGTGTACAGAGGTCGGGATGAGAGTTACCACCTCCAAATCTGAAGCCATGGTTCTCTGCCGGGAAACGGTGGATTGTCTCCTCCAGGTTGGGATGGACTTACTGCCCCAAGTGAAAGAGTTCAAGTATCGTGGGGTCTCGTTTGGGGGTAAGGGTAAAATGGAGCATCTGCAGTGATGTGGGCACTGTGCTGGACTGTCATGGTAAAGACGGGCTGAGCCCAAAGGTGAAGCTTAAAATTCACCGGTCCATCTATGTCCCAACACTCACCTGTGGTCATGAGCTTAGAGTAGTAACCAAAAGATTGAGAATCGCGGATACAAACAGCTGAAATGAGTTTCTCTGTAGAGTAGCTAGACTCAGTCTTAGAGATAGGGTGAGGAGCTCAGACATCAAGAGGGAGCTCCGAGTACAGCTGCTGCTCCTTCATGTCAAAAGGGGCCAGTTGAGGTGGTTCTGGCATCTGATCAGGATCCCTCCTGGACGCCTCCTGTTAGATGTGTTCCTGGCATGTCCCGCTGGTAGGAGGCCCCGGGGCAGATCCAGAACACACTGGAGAGATTATACTGTATATCTTAATGCCTCTGGATCCCCCATGAGGAGCTGGAAAGTGTTGTTGTTACATCTGGAGTACTTTACTTAGCCTGCTGCCCCCACCACATGACCCTGTATAAGTAGATGACGATGGATGGATGGATGGATGAGGTTGGTAAAGTTCAGTCACATTTTGATCCCCAAAAAGGCACATGCTACAGCATTTTCACACCATTTAGGTCTATAAACAGTAAGTTTGATGACAAAAACACAGAGTATTGCCTTAAGGGATAAAAATGATGAGCGTTCAAGGCCAGGAAGGTAAGAACACTATTTTATTAGGACTCAAGCACTTAACAGTGCAGGGACCCTATTGAAACTGAAAGAATTATTATTATAAGTCAGGGGTCATACTTTATCAAACTCCTCTTAGAGATTTAATCGGATTGAATTCAAAATTTGTCTGTGTACAAAGGGCTGAAAGTCTTTCGTTACTGTGCTGCTTTATTTATTTTTTCTCAGGAAACTTTTTTGCAAATTCCAGTGAGATGATACACTGTAGACACATGATATTTTACCAATGATTGACAAAATTAAATTTTGGAAAGGCCACGCCTTTTACACCACAAGTCAAACTGACTTGAAATTCAGCACACATATTCAGGTTAATGTGCTCTACAAAAAAAGCCAAAGAACCACTGAGGTCCGCCTGTAAGTTTTTCCATCAGTTTGAATTTTTTTGAAATACTCATTTTACCCATCTCCCCCTTAGTTGCAAGTCCAATTTGTACCAGATTTTATGTGGATCACTATTTGGTGAAGTTTACCAAAAGTCATTGAAAGCTTGTTGATATTATTGCATTTTGAAGATATTTAAGATATTATAAATAAACTATAGAGGGACAATGGCTCAGCACATAAACAGACCTAACTCCATGACCATTGAGTCATCACAAAATTTGCAGGAGTTGGCTACAGAACTACTAAAAGAACATCCTGAAAGTTTCATGTAAATTAAGCACTAGGGGGTGACACAAATGCCAAAACGGGCATGGCATAACTAGAGTCAAACTGTAAATCAAAAATTGTTCATCCAGTCATTACAGAACTACAGAAGAAATGTAGTAATGATGTTGAACCAAATTTTTTAGATTATATTTGTGGGCTTTTTGCCTTTAATGGACAGGACAGTGAGTGAAATGGGGAGACAGAGAGAGAGTGGGGACTGACACGCAACAAAGGGCCGCAAGCCAGAACCGAACCCGTGGCTGCTGCAGCGAGGCAATGCCTCTGTACATGGGGCGCCAGCACTACTACTATCCACTAGTAGCTACCGACACCCCGTTGAACCATTTTTTGAATTTGTGCATAAGGTGCGGCAACACATCATCTAGAATTTTTTGAAAAACACATTTTCGTCATCTCAAGTGTAGATTTTATTTGTATGAAATTTTCAGTGGACAATCATCAGATAAAGCTAATCAAAAGTTATCAAAAGTTTTGAAAGAAGTTTTGAAAATGACCTTTAAAAGGGGCATGACTTAGGACATTAATAGACCTATTTGACCTATGGCTAAGTCCCACCCTCAAACGCGATGAGCCAATCACAGTGCATATAGCCATTCCCATACACTTGGACATTCTCTGACTGGATGTTCATTGAAGTGCTTTACAGAAAGTCAGTTTTGTTCGGTTTTATGAGCTTTTTGGAGATTTGAAGTTTTAAAATGGTCAAACAGTGTGCATGGGATACATGCAACTCCGACACAAAGTATCCTGAGTTGTATTTTTTACACTTTAAACCACATCTCAACCGAGAAAAGTGTCTCCTTTGGATAAAGTTGTGTGGTAAGGTTAGACCACAACATCAACACAACGTGAATAAGATTAACAGTGATGTCTACATCTGTTTTAAGGTAGGTCAACATCGTGTTTGAGGCAACATATTTTTTTTCACTTTGCTGGAAAGAAATATAAATTTATCTTTAACATCTCTAGCTAACGTTAGCTAAAGTTAGCCTAACTTTAGCTCCTAGCTGCGTTGTTCATCATGTCAGCTTGTTTGCTGGGAGTTCATTAGCTTATTATGTTCTAGTTTTGTATTTTGGTGATTGTACATCATTGTTAGCTGTTGTCCAAAGGGCTCTAGGGCTGGTGTGGTGGCTTGCAAGAGGGTTCCTGGTTAGATCCCGGGTGTGGGAGCCCCTCTGTGTGGAGTTTGCATGTTCTCCCCATGTCTGCGTGGGTTTTCTCTGGGTACTCTGGCTTCTTCCCACAGTCTAAAGACATGCAGATTGGGGATAGGTTAATTGGTGACTTTAAATTGCCTGTAGGTGTGAATGTGTGTGTAAATGGTTGTCTGTCTCTACATGTCAGCCCTGCGATAGTCTGGCAACCTGTGCAGGATGTACCCTGCCTCTCGCCCAATGTCAGCTGGGATAGGCTCCAGCCCCCCCATGACCCTCAAGAGGACAAGCGGTTAGAAAATGGATGGATGGATGGATATATTCATTACATCTTGGGGATTAGGTGTACCAAAGCATTTTGAGCGTGACCCATAGGGGGTGCTACAATTGCCACAAACATGTACCTCAAAACCCAGTGGACAGAATTTCAATAAATTTGGTAGGTGTGAGTATCAGCCATTATCTCAAGTGTCATACTAATAAGTGCATGTGGGCATTACCAAGCCATTACTATATGCTACAGAACACCCAAAAATGTGTTGTTTTTTCTTCTCATGCTGTCAGTCCAGTTGACTTGAAAATTGGCACACTCATTCCACAAATGCCCGCTGGTTATTAAAATATGTGTTTTTGGGATGGGTTTAGCTCAAATTACGTTGGTAGGTCTATTACAACACATACTGAAGATATATATCAAGATTTACTTACGATGATTGGTTAATGAGTTTCGGCCAATATTGTGAAGTCCAACCCAAGACTTTATGATGAATGGCATCCATATTTTTTGATCACTCTTGCTTTTGAAATAGAAATAGAAATATCTCCCACAAGGCTGTGTCCTAAATTTTGCGTTGATAGTCTAAATAAAAAAAAAAGTCTATTTTTTTTAACTGTTTTTCACATTGTGAAAATTAGCAAAAAAATCCATCATGGCCACCTGTCATGGTCCAAGACAGGTGGCTGGTCTTAACAAAAGTGGCGATATTTAGCAAAGCAAACTAAACACAAACACACACGATAGTCACACAAGAAATCACTTATCCATTCACAAAAGACCAGAGAAACGATGCGCTGCTGCCATGTACGGGTCTCGTCTCCCAGCTTCTGTGTGCCCCGGAGTTATGAAGGCCGAGCCCCTTGCTCAGCCAATCCAGCAGTGGTGACGTCACGCTCGTTATCCAATCACCTTCACACCTGTCAACACAAAACACACGATCTCTGGAAGAAAGAGAGGTCTAACTCTCCACTAAAACATACCGATCAAATGCATATACATATCACATACACATAATGAATACACAGGTGGCCGGGGGACGTAACAACTTGTGTGAGAGAAAGTGTGTGAGCACTTTAAGCTGTTACCTTCTGCTGCTCCCAGCTGTGACTGCTGCCAGCTGCTATTACAACAGCAATTTTCCAAATCTATTAGTGCCACCCACCAGAGGTGGGGGACTCGATTCATATGACTCGGCTCCAACTTAAGTCACAAACTTGAGGAATTAAGACTTGCTTGACTTACAGTAACGAAAGACTCGACTTGACTTTGACTTGATGCATACTAGCAGTAGTAGTAGCACTAGTATTTGTAGAAGATATAAACTAATAAACTAGAAAATGCATTGCTTGCAGAACATGCAGTGTGAATGCTGACAGCTGAAATGCATCGCTGTAAATACTTTACTATGAAGTGAACTGCTTGAAATATCCTGTAGCCTGACTGCACTGCATTGCAGCAGTCTGGAGTTGAACCACTGATCTTGCAAGATGTGTGATCACTGAGCAGCACAGCTCTCCATTCGTTTGGCTTTGCAGTAACAACTGCTGCAATTATATAACTTTTGTTTTTCTTGGTGAAATACCGGGATCTGGTAAAAAAAACTCAACTCTCCCGATCAGAAAATTTAAAGGGAAATTTCGGTTTATTTCAACCTGTCTCCTATCGTCCTAAATTTGTTTCAAGTCACTAGTGACATAGAAATAATAGTTAGCATGTTAGCCATTAGCCTAGATACAGCCGTAGCATCAGACCTGTTAAAACATAATTGAACGGACATCCCTTCAAGTGCAAAGTTAGTCCACTAAACAAGCTTTTTCTCCACAAAGACCGCCTCATATCATTAGGATAAATGTCAGAGAACATATAGAAAACGACATGTAAACGTGTTGTCTTACCTTACCAGTGTGGTGCCATGTTTGTTGTTTACCATTTAGCTAAGGCTGCAACCGGTCCCATTCCTTGCAACAGAGGCATTCCTCTTCTGTGGGCACTGGGGCACAGCATTCACAGGTAACGTTACACCACCGATCTCCAGAGCTAAAGCCTTCCAGCAGCCAATCCTCCTCTGTCATCCTCTAACGTTACCTGTTTTGCCTCTCTCTCTCTCTCTCTCCTCCTCCGTTCTTCAATTTCACGAAGCTCTTCGTCAGTGTATTCTGGCTCAAATAAATAAGGGCGGCCATCGCCTCTCGATGTGAAAAGCCTATATACTAACATTCCACATTTAGGTGGTCTTCAGAGTTGTTGTCTTACCTTACGGTATGTTTACCATTTACCTCTGCTTCCTAAAGCACGGCCGAAATATCGCGAGAACAAGCAGCGATCTCATAGCGTGTCTGAAATCTTGCAAGAACAAGCCACAGCAGCTGCAAGGCAGAACCGGACAGTAGCCTAAAAGGTTCATTCGTTTATTTTATGAAAGATTTACAGAATAATGGCTGACTTTTTGCCAGACTAAGACTTTGTGGAGGAGGAATTTGATTTTGCAGAGTTTGATGGCCGCCCTTATTTATTTGAGCCAGAATACACTGACAAAGAGCTTCTTGAAATTGAAGAGGAGGAGAGAGAGGCACAACAGGTAGAGGACAACAGAGGAGGAATGGCTGCTGCAAGGCTTTAGCTCTGGAGATTGGTGGTGTAACGTTACCTGTGAATGCTGTGGCCCAATGCCCACAGAAGAGGAATACCTCTGTTGCAAGGAATGGGACCGGTTGCAGCCTTAGCTAAATGGTAAACAACAAACATGGCACCACACCGGTAAGGTAAGACAACACATTTATATGTCGTTTTCTATATGTTCTCTGACATTTATCCTAATGATATGAGGCGGTCTTTTTAAATTTAGGACGATAGGAGACGGGTTGAAATAAACCGAAATTTCCCTTTAACCCAGGTCAGTCATGTGACAAGCAGAGACACGTTCCAGTCTGCCACTCAGCATCCTGGCAGAATTTAGATCCGCTGCAGCAGTGAAATAATAGAAGCTGCAACAGCCACGATTAAAAACCATGATTCTTGTGAGTTGTTTGAGCAGATGCTTGGCCAGGACATTTTGGCTATCTAGGTAGGCTAACCTGTTAAACTAACACCCAGGATGGAATAGGATGAAGAACAGAGTTGGGTAAGGCTTACTTTAAAAGTAATCAAATTACTTTACTGCGTTACTTTTTTGAAAAGTAACCAGTTACTTTACTGCGTTACTCCCTGAGTAAAGTAACTCAAGTACTTTTAAAGTACTTCCAACATTACTTCCTAAGAAAAGTAACTCAAGTACTTTTAAAGTACTTTTGAGTATTCTACATTTCCTATTGGGCAATGGACCACAGGGTGCTAAGCCTACATTTTTTGTCTCCAAAATCAAAGTTATGGACCACTTGCCCTTCACTGAGATCCAGTTCTCCCATCACAGCCGTCACTTTGACCAGTGGAAACACAGAATGATCTGCTGCCGTAGACAACTGTATGACAACAACACCCCAGCGTTTCTAATATTTCCTCTAGGGATGTTACCACACAGAGTAAAAGGGGAAAATGATGGTGTGAAACAGCAGAGGCACTTTGTCAACCCGCTGAGTACTGCCATTAGCATCAAGCTAGCAAACAATGTTACGTCCTCATAATGGAGACGGACATAAAGTAATAACATTAACAAATAGTGGCGGGGCTTTTACTCACCACAACTGCAGAGGCCGCCAGCTTCATTTGAAACAGATTACATTATAAAAGGGCCGTTATTTATTAATCCCTCTGTGTTTTTATATATTTACTTTTTATCCGCTCCCGTCTTTAAGTTAATGCATCGCGCTGTCATTTCAAACTCAACACTTCCTGAATTTGTTTCAAATTAAAAGCCCCTTATAACCTCGGCTGAGAGAATCCCTCCATTTTCTAAATAGGCTTTTATTGTGAAACATTAGGAGGAACTTGGTTGTGGAGGATTCAGTAGCTTGAATGTTTACATACAGTACCTCAAATGTAGCTCCTGCCATCTGCTGGCGCTTTTTAGGTGGCTACAACATTTCGGCTGGCGCATGAACAGACACAGTGACTGAAATAATAGTGAAAGTAATAAAAATAGGACAAGAATAACCCGATGACATGAAAGATGACCGGGGATAATTGGTGAGTACCATCGTGTAGTGCGTCATGTCTGTCTGCCAAGTCACGGCACGATTTTACGACTCCACAATCGTGTAATGTGAAATAGTGACTTTCAGAATGGGCAGAAAAGTCGTGTAGTGTGTACGAGGCATAATGCAAGTCCTGAGTCTGACCTGTCTGTCAGCAAGTCCTCCTTCATCTGTTGAGTTGTGGGGATTTTACTGACGATCCTGCGGAATGTTTTAGACTCCACCGTAGACAACGGCAGCATTTCTTCTACCACATAGCTAGCTACAAGCTCTGATGAAGAAATAGGATGAAGGAAAAATACATGGCTAATGTGGTCAATATTATAAAACCAGTTTCAAATTATAAAATGATATGTCAAGACTTCTCTGTGGACCCTTGGTTTACTAAGCATGGACTTATCTTAATTTAAAGTACTAGTCCATACCCATTGGTAGCTTTGCCACCTTCTACCTATGCCAATCCTCAATGCCTATGTGCAGTTTCACATACATTGACCCGTCAGCGAGTAGAAAAACGTGGGACAGACAAAATGACTGACTGACAGAATGACACACTGACAGTTTCCGTGATTATGTACAGCATACCATACCATGACTTAGTCATACCAAAAATTAGAAAAAACAAACCAACATTCAGCCACAGGGGGAGCCACAGCGATCGGTTGCATTTTAGCCATTTTCAAGCATTTTTCTGTTGTTATAGCGCCACCCAGTTGCCAATTAGAGTTAAATTTCTTCAGTCACCTTGAGGTGTCCTGTTCTATGTATCTATAAAGTTTACTAAAAATCGATATGGCGGTTAGGCCTAGATAAGAAATTAGCTCTCTAGCGCCCCCATTTTGTTTGATCGGGTCAATAATGGAGGGGTCCCCTCAGATTATGTGTGGTCATATGCCTACAAAGTTGCGTGGTGATCGCTGAAACCCTTGAGATGTTACACACCTTTATGTGATGAGCCACGCCCTCCGCAATATTCATTGCATTATAGAAACTCAGTTTTAGTAAGTTTTCCAACTTTTGCCAAGAGGGAACTTTAGATATTGGTCCCTAGATTATTTTCACCGAGTTTCATACAGATCGGTCAAACTTCCTAGGAAGAGATCGATTTAAAGTGTTTTTCAAAAAAATTCAAAATGGCGGAAAATCTATATAACCGGAAGTTAATGGGTTCTTGAGGCAAATTTGTTTCTCATGAGGAGAGACATCTCTGTGCAAAGTTTCATGTCTCTACGACATACAGGGCATGAGATATGCCCATTCAAAGTTTGCAATTTCAATCACTTGCTATAGTGCCCCCCTTTGGCCAATTGATGTAATATTGCTTCATTCACATCCTCCCATGACCCTCTACCACTGCGCCAAATTTCACATGGATTGACCAAGTCAGTGAGGAGAAAAACATGGAACAGAGACACACACCCACAGACAGAGTTTTCGTCATTATATACTAAGATAACAACATCAAACACAGTTTGAATTGACGGAAAAAAGAACAGAAAAATAATAATAATAATAATAATTATAATAATAAGAGAAAAAAAAGAGAAACACAATCTGTTTCTACAACAGAAACCCAACCAAAGTCTTTGTTTTTTTTGTAAGACACTGTATGATGTCTTCAGATTGATCGGTTCAGATTGTCTTGACCCCTAAGAATAACCCCACCTATTACTTCCTCTCAGGTCAACCAGAGGTGAAGAGTAGCAGTGTGACATCTGGACCCTCAGGCTATTACTACCAGGGTGCATGGCGAGCGCTAGATGGAACCACAGTTCACCAGTTCAGCACCTCCTCCGCCATCACAAAGTGTCTGAAAGGCAAGATGATCCACCTGTATGGAGACTCCACCATCAGACAGTGGTTTGAATTCCTCAACAAAAACCTACCAGGTACCTGATTGGCAGAGATTTTGACAATAGTTTGATTTTGTTCACACTACAGCTTAATCTGTTCCCTTTGTATATTTTCAGATCTTAAGGAGTTTAACCTGCACAGCGCGAGGAAATTTGGACCTTTCATGGCCATAGACAATGCAAACAACATCATGGTGACATTCCACTGCCACAGTCCTCCTATAGTCAGTTTTACCACGACCCCAACTACCAAGCTTCATTACATTGCAAATGAAATAGATGCCTTAACAGGAGGCACTGACACTATCGTAGTTTTTGGCATCTGGGCTCACTTCACCCCCTTCCCCATGGAGGTGTACATCCGGCGGCTGCGGGGCATCCGCAGGGTGCGACATTTGATCTTTCGCTAATGTTCAGTGACTGGTACTCGTTGCAGCGTTATAAGGTGCTCAGAGCCATGTTTAAAGGAATGGATGTTCATCTGATCGATGCCTGGTCGATGGTCCTGGCCCACCACCTGCCACACAACATCCACCCACCACCTCCCATTATTAAAAACATGGTTGATATTCTGTTGTCCCATGTGTGTCCTCAAAAGGGCAGCTAGGTGTGTGTTTGCTTGGGGGAAGGAGTGTAAATTTAAGCATACACTGAGTTTACATATTGTCTCTGTTTTTACTAAATGCTACAGTCCATGCACAAGCTAGACTAACTACACTGTTGGTATGTTATGTTATAATAACAATGTTTAAAAATGTATTTATGACAACAGTCTTAATGATACACGATATCTACCTATAATGCAACAGTCACATATTAATTAATTTTTCCCTCAAGACATATGAATTTGTATTACAGCTTTAAAAAACTAAAACAGTATTTTAATCATAACAGTAAAACAAAAACAACAAGTAGCAGTCCCGGGTCTGCTCCGTTTCACAGCCAACAGAAGAAGGAGGCTCACTTGCCCAATATCAAAGCAGCATGCAACAGCAAGTGGTTTTCAAGCTTCACAAAGCTGACCATAGTCACTTTAGCTGGGTGAATGTTGTCTAAAGGAGTTTGACCAACCACACATGTTTGATCATTACATCACATGCAGCATTTCAGTAAATGCACATTCAGAGTGCAGATGTGAACAAAACTCAGTGGATACATGCAGGGCACAATGCAGGATGTGTTGAGGATTGTTGTGGAGCTGATTAAAGTTAGAGAGAGGACTACGATGTTCAATTGCTATAAACATCAAGTTCTGTGTGGATCAAATGTTTAATAAATCTATGTGTGAGTTATATCTGTAATTGTGTGAATTGAAACTATCAGTAAAAAGCAAAAGAAGAATGGTCCAGGGATATTAGAGGATCAAGTCTTCAGTCTCTTAAGAAAAAAAAGAGTCAGCCCTGCCAGAGTGAGAGGTGGAAAAGAAGGAGACGACTGGACCCAAAGGGGCTGTATAGCAATGCGTATAGCTGTAAGCCACTAAAAGTCTACCATAGTGAGGAGATGATGAGAGGCGAAGGGAAGGGGGGTGGTGAGTGTGAACTACTGATATGGTGATGTGCAGGTGAAACACTGTGCAGCTGATGCATTGGCCAAAGTGCTGATTGAAAGTCTACCATGTAAAAGAGATGTAGGAACATTATGCCAGGCCAGACCTCATGGGTCCTCATTAAGCAATGATTTATGCTGACTCAAATAAAAGCCACAGCAACATTCACAAGATTTGGCTGGACTGAAAAGAAAAATGCGAAGACTTCAGCCAAGCAGGAGTTTTTTTTTTTTTTTCGTGGTATGTAAGACATAGTCACAGGGCTTGATGCTAACTTTTTTCCCAAGAAGCACATGTGCTCCTAAATTGAAAAAGTAAGGAGTGCACAAAGGGTCTCATTCATGAAAAGTGAGTAAATCTTTGTGTAGATTTGCACATAAAAGCCTACGCTACTTAAAAACCTACTCCGGATTCAGGAACGCCGCGGGAAACAACCTGGGCTGCCTACAGAGACCGGACTTTTTCACAGCATATTCAGAGGACATGAAATCTGCAGCTAACTTAAAGAAGACTGGTCCAAGGTTGTGTGGACCAGCAGGTTTTTTACTATCTAACTTGAATATGGCTGTTCAGTGGTGTTCAAAGCATCAGAGTTGGAAACAGAATCAAACAGTGAGCCACAGGACACGTGTCAACAACATATCCATCTTTAAGACATTCTGCCAGCTTAGTGGGACGTGTGCTCAGCCCAGTAAGTGGCCATGGATTTTCATCGGGACGGGGAGAAGACATGCTCAATCAAGAACTGTGTTCCATCATCATTGTGTGGCACGGCTCTTCATTTGATTGGACCTAGAAAGACAACACAGTACTTGAGCATCAGTGTGATTATTTCAGCCAATCACTGTATGCCAGGACTATTCAATTACAAATTCAATTGGGCCGCAACCAGACAGTGTCAATGGAACAGACATTTTTAGCAGCAAGCAACCCATTGTAACCTTTTTTAGTTTTTATATCTTATTATATAATGACGAAAACTCTGTCTGTCTGTGGGTGTGAGTGTTACATGTTTTTCTACTCACTGATGTGGTCAATCTATGTGAAACTGCACATAGGCATTGAGGATTGGCATAGGTAGAAGGTGACAAAGCTACTTTTTCCAAAAATTACACTATTATTAGTATATTCTTTTACAAAGTCAATGCATTCACCCTACGAGTTACTGCACACGCGTGTTGATATATGTATCCACCTCAAACGGACATCAGCTGTAGCCGAGCAACGGAGTTACACTGTGCACGCGCGTTAATATATGCATCCACCTCAAACAGACATTATCTCAGCTGCAGCCGATAAAGGTAGGCTTATCTTACTATATAATGACGAAAACTCTGTTTTTCTGTGTGTGTCTGTGTGTGTGTGTGTGTGTGTGTGTGTGTGTGTGTGTGTGTCTGTGTGTGTGTCTGTTCCACATTTTTCTCCTCACTGACTTGGTCAATCCATGTGAAATTTGGCACAGTGGTAGAGGGTCATGGGAGGATGCGAATGAAGCAATAGATCCGTTTCCACCGCAGGAACTTCGGGGTAATTTTACGGGGCCGGGGCCGTTGGTGCGTGTCTCCACCGCAGGAACCACCCCCGAAGGACAGAGTCCCGGAACTTTTACAGGGGCTAAACAAGTCCCTGCCTCGGGGTAGGTACTCAGAACAGCCCCGAAAGACTCCTGGCTGGGGCTTGGGGATTACTTGGTGCTGATTGGATATACTCAAGGAGGGATGTGACGTCAACAGAAAGCAACAAAATAGCCGGCATTTTTAAAACTCAGCAGACGAGGGTTAGCTCATTCATATAGCTTCTGCCACCATGTAAAAAAAAACTCAGTAAATGGCCCGTGAAAAAAATATTTTTTCCAGCGGATATCTTAGTTACCAGAGATGGGGACTCGAGTCATTGGGACTTGGACTCGAGTCGACTCGAGTCGCTGTTTTGATGACTTGTGACTTGACTTGACAAAAAATAAAAAACTTGAGACTTGACTCGGACTTGGAAGTTAAAGACTTGGGACTTGACTTGACTTGAGACACAATGACTTGAATGACTTGAGTGTTATTCACATCATGTTTTCGGTTACAATATAAAATTAATAAATTAATTGAAAAATTAATGTTGATTACCCGGTAGGAGCGCAGGCTGAGAATGGCATTGTCATGACTGGATCACTACCCTGTCAATCAGTCATGCCCTCTCTACGTACCTTACGTGTTTATTGGAGAAACAGGCCCTCTTATATCAGGTAGGCATCAACATGTCAGCGGGAGGGGTACCGAGAGTCATCGTTTTCGGCTTTCAAAATTACCACCATGACGGCAAAAGACGCACAGCACAGTGCAAGACATGTGGCATCAACATCGCGGACAGCCAGACGACAACATCGAACTTTGTTCGTCATTTGAAGAGCCATTCTGCCCAGTAAGTGCTTGTCAATTAGCTAATGTTATCATCTGGTTAGTCGGTAGTTAGCTAACGTTAGCTTGATACAATACGGGAGTGGGGTGGGGGGTGGGTCGGTTTGGTGGAACTTGTTTTTTAACTTATTTGCTAACATGAACCCCAGAAAACGTGAGCGAACATTCCGACCGGTTCATCACAAGACCGACTGTATGTTTTATGAACGAGCAACACAGGGTTAAATGAGCTAAATGGGTGATTTTGGCCACTGCTTTGGTTAGTGTGTGTGTGTGTGTGTGTGTGTGTGTGCAAGTAACTTAGGTTGTAAAGTTGAGTGAATACTGTTTGAGATGGACTAAATGAAGTAATGGTTTTAAAACTGAGTAATTATTACATGCTAAAACACTAGTAAACAAAGTAGATATTGCTTAAAAACAGATCATGACATAAATGTAGGTTTAAAACTTAGCAAAGTAAGTAAATATAATTTAAAATGGAACAAATATGTTAAAACAGTACATGAAATAAATATGATTTTAAAATGAAGTAACTTTTAGTTAAAAACAGCATATGAAGTTGATTTGGGTTAACAGCTGAGTTAATGAGGTGTATATATAGCTTTAATTCAATGAATATGATGATAAAACTGAATTAATTAAGTAAATATGATTTAATATGGACCAAATTAATAAATAAAAACTACAATTAAGCCTCAAAGAACTAATTTATTTTTTACCATACAGTCAGGTCCATAATTATTTGGACAATGATACAGTTGTCATCATTTTGGCTCTGTACACCACCACAATGGGTTTTAAATGAAACAATGAATACCTGCTTAAAGTGCAGACTCTCAGCTTTCATTTAAGGCTTTTTTCAAAAATGTAGTATGAACCGTGTAGGAATTACAACCATTTCTTCACACAGTCCCCCAACTTTAAGGGCTCATAAGTATTTGGACAAACTAACATAATCATTAATTAAACAGTCAGTTTTAATACTTGGTTGCAAATCCTTTACAGTCAATGACTGCCTGAAGTGTTGGACACATAGGCATCATCAGATGCTGGGTTTCTTCCCTGGTGATGCTCTGCCAGCCCTTTACTGTAGCCGTCTGCACTTCCTGCTTGTGTTTTGGGTGTTTTGCCCTCAGTTTTGGCTTCAGCAAGAGAAACGCATGTTCAGTTGGATTCAGGTCAGATGATATGACTTGGCCATTGCAGAACATTCCACTTCTTTGCCTTAAAAATGTCTTTGGTTGCTTTTGCAATATGCTTCAGGTCATTGTCCAACTGCACTGTGAAGCATCGTCCAATGAGTTTTGAAGCATTTGGTTGAATCTGAGCAGATAATGTAGCCCCAAACACTTCAGCTTTCATCCTGCTGCTCTTGTAAGCAAGACAAGACTTCACTAGAATAAATACAGAGGTGGACCGGATGATCAACAGAGGAAGCCCTAAACGTTAGCAATGCTTTGCCCATATGCTGCAATTAACTGTTGGTGATGGCCTCAAGGATGCACGGCTCATGAACAGCACCTTTGCAAAATGCTCCAAACTGAGCTCTCTCCTGCATACATCTAGCACCTTTAAAGATGCATTTGAAGATAAGTTTGGGCAGCGAGGGATCCCTGCTGCTGTGAACACACGGTGGAATTCAACTCTCCGCCAAGTCAAAGCTGTGCTGTCATTCAGTCATCAGGAACTGTGCAATGTTGCTCAGGTCACAGGCCACAACGAGCTGGTCTTCTCAGTTAGGGAGTGGAATATGATGAAGGAGCTTTGTGATGTACTACAGCCATTTGCTGAGGCCACAGATCTTACTCAGGGAGAGAAGATTGTGACGGTCAGCTCTGTCCTCCCCTGTGTATTGTCACTAAACCACCATTTGGAAAAACTGAAAAAGCAAGTGCGCTTCCTGGGAAGCATGATCCAAAGCCTGCAGTGCTCTCTCACGAAAAGATTCCGGGGGATCTTTTTTAATGTGAAAATGTTATCAGCGGCACCAGGAGAAGAGCTGCCATTTGCAGACCCGCTCTACATCAGAGCAGCTGTCTTGGACCCAGCTTTCTCCATGATGTGGCTTCAGCATGATGTGCTTGTCACTGATGACATAAAGAATGACATTGCTGACATGGTGAAAGGTCAGTGAATGTATTTTTTTATAACATGATATACAGTTAGGCATGTCTTTGTGTCACCATTATCAAATTATGGTTAACATTAACATTTGTATAAATAGCAATATAATAAATGTTTAGAGCTTTTTTTGCAAGCATATCACTGAACTGTGAAATAATGAGGAAGTTCACTTTCTAACAATCACGGGCTTGTTTTCACACTTTAAATTAAATTAACTCTTGTTTTTTGTCTTTGTTTGTATTAGATCTGATTCTACATGAGGTGCCACCTGACACAACACCCCAGAGTCCTGGATTCCAAGAGGTTGAGAACCAGCAGGAAGAGAGCACTGGGTTATTCTCAGAGTACAGAAAACGTCGCAAGCAGAACACAACCAGCAGTCCAGAGACACAATTAAATAACTATCTTGGTCTTTGTTGTGGGCAGGCTTGTCTGTCCTTTTGGGATGCAAATAGGGGTATCCTCCCTGCACTTTTTCCTGTCACATCGAGAGCTCTTTCAGTCCCAGCCTCAAGTGCCCCTGCTGAAAGGGTCTTCAGCCATGGTGGGATCATCATGAGGCCACATCGTGCTCGGCTTGCAGACAAGACCCTCTCAAATCTTATATTTTGCAAGTGCAATACCTTGTAAAAAGGGAATGACTTATTGATATACTCTGCAGACAGACAGAGACGTGAAATGTAGCAAAGTTTAATGTTGTATCCTCGCTGTGAGGGAATCTTTTTCTAAGACCGATAAGCTGTTATTTGTTTTTTCTATGGACTCAGTGTTGAAAATTGAAGTGTTTAGAGCTCTGGTGTCTCAAGATGATACAGATGAAACACATACAGATGTTTCTGATGCTCTATAGGTTTATTCTTTCAGATTTTTATGTTTGCCTTTTTTTTCTTGGCAACTAAAATATTTCAAACACTGTTGGCAGAAACATCTTGTTTAGATTGAAAGCCATCCAGCCAATAAATAACTTTATGAAGTTATTTCTGTTTTGTTTGATTCCATGATGTATTTTACTGAATATCAGTAATTACAATGCAAATCCAAATTATTGTCATATTTTTTGAACAGGTTGGACACATTGGCCAATGATGTTTACTGACAGTTACTTCTATCTTGTCTTTTCACTTTATTAAGATCAGATTCTGCAGGTAAAATTACAATAATAAGGTGACTTGACTTGGACTTGACTTGATCTATTACAGGACTTGACTTGACTTGACTTGACATAACCTATGACTTGACTTGCCCAAGAAAAAAATGACTTGGGACTTACTTGAGACTTGAAGGTTAAGACTTGAGACTTACTTGAGACTTGCACATGTGTGACTTGGTCCCATCTCTGTTAGTTACAACATGATTGAGCTAGCAAAGCAGTTTTGTGTTGATATGTGTGGTATTTATTCAGTTTTGGGAAATCACGATGTCTAGAAAGCATCAGTGGCTGCAGCTGACAGGGACAGCTAAAAGCAGCAGCAAAGCTAACATCAGGGCGTCATCTGTTTAAAGCCTCCCATTGTCGGATACGACATGAAACTACTCCAGTTAGCTCAATCATGTTGTAACTAAGACATCCGCCGGAAAAAATATTTTTTTCACGGGCCATTTAGTGAGTTATTACAGACACCGCTATCGGCTAACAGCTAACGGCGTCCCTACGTCGCCCCGGTCAAAATGGTCGCGCAATGATTACGTCACATCCAGAGCCCGGTAACTTTACAGGAACCTTCCTCCTACTCCACTCTCTCAGTGGAGACACGGCGGTGGAGAGGGCCGAGCGAGAGGACGTTCCTGTAGTAGTTCCTGCCCCCCAAATAGTACCAGGAACTTCTTCAGTGGAAACAGGCCTAATATTACATCAATTGGCCAAAGGGGGGCGCTATAGCGAACGACTGAAATTGCAAACTTTGAATGGGCATATCTCATGCCCCATATGTCGTAGAGACATGAAACTTTGCACAGAGATGCCTCTCCTCATGAGGAACAAATTTGCCTCAAGAACCCATAACTTCCGGTTATATAGATTTTCCGCCATTTTGAATATTAAAATCGATGAACATAATCTAGGGACCAATATCTAAAGTTCCCTCTTGGCAAAAGTTGGAAAATTTCCTAAAACTGAGCTTCTATAAGGCAATGAATATTGCGGAGGGCGTGGCTCATCACATTAAGGTGTATGACATCTCAAGGGTTTCAGCGATCACCACGCAACTGTGTAGGCATATGACCACACATAATCTGAGGGGACCCCTCAATTATTGACCCGATCAAACAAAATGGGGGCGCTAGAGAGCTAATTTCATATCTAGGCCTAACCGCCACATCGATTTTTACTAAACTTGGTAGATATGTAGAACAGAACGCCTCTTTTGTTTTTTGGGGGGGGGGGGGGGGGGGGCAACAACGGCTAGCCACACCTTTCCCATGTGAACTACCAGTGCGCCCCACTTTTAAGTCAATACAACATATAAACACTTCAACTATGTGCCTTTCAACGTGCTACCTCATCTACTAATGTACAGTTTTAGCCCACTTAACTATCCCACTATTGGCAATGGTACTACTGTACTTTCAATAAAGCAATCGGACAATCAAATTCACAAAATCTCTGTCTGAATAGATTGCTCTTCTTAATGGCTTCAGTTGACTATTTAATCTGCAATATATATCTATCTATACATATATATATATATATACATATACATACATACATATATATATATACACACGCACACGATATATATATATTATGTATACTTTAAAACAGTCCAGTGTTAATATACAGTAGACTACGTATAGTTTATGATGAATGCATTCAGTCTCTGACAACTAAACTTCACCATCAGTCACACATGTTTTCTGTTACAGAATAAACCTTCAAATCAGACAAATAAAATCGACATCTAAACCAATCAGCTGTTAGATCAGGTGAGAACTAGTCGGTGGAGAGCAACCTTTTTTTTTTTTTTTTTTTGGGGGGGGGGGGTATTGTCTTCCCTTTTTTTTCTTTATAAACTTTATTGAACATTGGAAAAACTACAGACTCTCAAAGAGGATTTTGAATACAGATTAAAGTTAAATACAATATAAAAATAAAACTTTTTACAAACAGAGCAGAGACACAAGAAAGGAAAGGAAGTCATAAATTAAAATAACAAATAGCGAGTGATGTCTATACATACTTTTCTTGCAATTTTGTTTGTTTCAATTTTTTTGAGACATTAAAAAAACATTTTAAAATCATTAATAAATCCAGGGAAGGAGGGCTTACAGTTTCTCCATTTTGCACAATGAATATGGTATTTACCCAGTAATAGAATTATATTAATAATATCTGAAACAGAAAAAGCCAAATCATCCATGTAAAAAATAATAAATAATAGGGTCGCCTGTTCGATTCCCTGTCTGGACCAAATATGGAGTGTGGACTGGTAGCTGGAGAGGTGCCAGTTCACCTCCTGGGCACTGCAGAGGTGCCCTTGAGCAAGACACCAAACCCCCCTCACTCTGACATCTCTCCACTTTGTGCATGTATAGGTCCTGTTTGTGCATGTTTGTCTTTCGGACCTGTGTGTTAATGACAATGGAGTGAAAAATTGAATTTTCCCTCGGGATTAATAAATCTAAATCTTTTCTTAAGGAACTCTGCCATTTATTAAATTTAGAATATGCTTTGTTCAGTGTAGCCGAATTAATCAAATTAGAACCCTGCCAAATGATCCCTCTGCAATACTCGTGAAACATTCTGGATTTCAAGACAATACTAATAAACTTATTACTACATTTTTTATCAGTAAGATTACATTCTCTGATCAATAGATTTGGTAATACTGTTAAAGCATTTTTGTATACTAAAAAATTCTGAATCAAGTGAATCAAAGGTAGAGGAATCACACTACATATTTTGTTATATTCTCTTTGACAACAATTTAAATTATATTTTTCTATAAAGATAGAAGATACCATTACTATCCATTAAATCAGTTACAAATATAATGCCTTTTTCAAACCAGTTACTTTTAAAAACTGATTTTCTATTAATTGTAATTACTCTGTTGTTCCATAAAGTTGAATTATGAGGAGAAAAATTGTGGGTAAATATCATTTTTCAAAAACAAAGAATCTGTTTATGAAAGCTTTATAGGGATCCTGTTCCTCCATCCTATTTTCTTAAACAAGGACCTTGGAATGTGGAACCACATGGAGTTTGGCTGTGACAGACAAGATTTTAACCAGTTAACTCTAAAGGTGCCGACCATAGATTCAAATTCTGGAGCTTTAATACCACCTTTGTCATATTCCTTAACAAGCTGAGACCTTTTAATGTAATGGTTTTTATTCCTCCACAAGAACTGGAAAATAACTGTGTTGGCTTTAGTAATATTTTTTTGAGGAAATATAAAGGGAGTGGCAAGGATAAATCAGTTTAGAAATGCATTCTGCTTTAGATAAAGTGATTCTGCCAAAAATAGTGAGGTCTCTGGTTAACCAGTAACTGAGTGATTTCTTCATATCTAATATACTGTTAGAAATATTAGTGTCTTCTCTTCTAATTAAATTTTTAGATATTGTCAATCCTATTGTAAGTATTTAACTTCAGTTTCAACTCTAATTGAAGCAATAGAGGAGTCAGAGCTTGTATGGATAGGGAGTAGGCCTAGTTCACATTTTTTAATATTGAGAGATAATCTGGATGCTTTGGAGAAGACAGAGATAGTATTGAGAGTTTTATCCACCATTGATTTATTTTTTTTAAAAATAGATGTATCATCTGCAAATTGACTTATCTTAAATTCTTTATTGAAAATTGTAATTCCTTGTATATCATTAGAATTATTAATAAGCAATGTTAACAATTGTGTTGCCAGTATAAAAATTTTGGGGAAATAGGGCATCTCTGACGAATACCACGTAACATTGTAAATCTAGGAGTCACTCCAGGGTTCAGAGAAACAGAGCTACTGATGTCAGTGTATAGCATTTCAACAATATTACAATTTAACCCCAAAACCCAAGAAGTGTAGCGTTTTCTACAGAAAGAGATGTTCAATGGTATCAAACACCTTGAAGAAATCTAAAAACAACGCATAACTGCCTGATTTAATATAATCTCTATAATCTAACAAATCAAGAATCAGCCTAGTATGGTTACGTATGTTTCTACCTGTTACAAAAGCTGATTGACATTAATCAACTAAATTTGTTAAACCCACATCTAATCTATTAGAGTATATATGTGCTAACAGTTTGTAGTCGTTACATAATCAAGTTATTGGCCTCCAATTATCAAGTGACATTTTATCCTTATTGGGTTTTGGGATTAAGGTGATAACACACTGTTTCACAGTAGAAGATGAATGAAATAGATGAAATACATTCCAAAAAAGCATTATAAAGCATTTCCCTGATTTCTTCCCAAAAAAAGATGTACAATTCCATAGTTAGACCATCAAGTCCTGGTGACTTCCCTTTTGACATCCGCTTGATTGCTAGATCCAACTCTTCAATTCTAAGCTTTGTGAATTTACACATAAACTATGGAAAGACATTAATTCATTTGTCATCAATAATATTTTCCCAAATTTTACTCTATACCATCAAAATGTCATTTTTGGCTATGTTGACTATAATAAGAAGCACATCGATGCTTTCTTTCTCACAAATCTAATCTTATTTGTTGCCAAATTCCACATTCATAAGTGTAAATTCTCAAAACAAAAACCTCTTTTTTTGGTATTTAAATCAGAAATAGAACAATACATAGCAATTCTATCTCATTCGCAAAACAAAAAAGCTCTTAAAACGATCAATGTCTGTACTATGTTTAATGTCTTTATTTGAAAATACTCTTGTGTTTACTAATTATTTTTAGTTCTTTATTCATTTTTACTTTTGGGTACTTATTTTACTTTTTTATTATATATTATTTATATAATTTTCTCCTTTTCTATTCTCTGCTTTCTCATTGGTGAATGTTTATTTCCTTCTGTAATTGACTGTTTGAAAGTCTGCCGGAGGACCCCCCTATAATACACCGGGCACCTTCTCTCCTTCTCTCTCTCTCTCTCGCTCGTATTCTATTACTGCATCTTGCTAACTCGGCCATTCTGGATGTCACTAACTCGGCTTCTTCTCCGGAGCCTTTGTGCTCCACTGTCTCTCAGATTAACTCATATCACAGCGGTGCCTGGACAGTGTGACGTGTGTGGTTGTGCTGCTGCCGTGGTCCTGCCAGATGCCTCCTGCTGCTACTGCCATCATTAGTCATTAGTCATACTTCTACTGTTATTATACACATATGACTATTGTCACACATGTATACTGCCAGATATTAATACATATTTTCAACATATTGTACCACAGTAGCCAGAACTATAACTATAATATTATTACTTTCAATAATGTTGTTGTAACCTACTGTCATTACCTGCATCTCTCTCTCTGTCTCTCTCTCTGTCTCATTGTGTCATGCGGATTACTGTTAATTTATTATGCTGATCTGTTCTGTACGACATCTATTGCACGTCTGTCCGTCCTGGAAGAGGGATCCCTCCTCAGTTGCTCTTCCTGAGGTTTCTACCGTTTTTTTCCCTGTTAAAGGGTTTTTTTTGGGGAGTTTTTCCTTATCCGCTGCGAGGGTCATAAGGACAGAGGGATGTTGTATGCTGTAAAGCCCTGTGAGGCAAATTGTGATTTGTGATATTGGGCTTTATAAATAAAATTGATTGATTGATTGATTGATTGATTGAAACAAGTCTGATGCATATGTTGCGTTTGTAAGGTTGTTACCTTCAATAAAGTTGATTGAAAAAGAAAAAAATACGCACACGGAACACCGCGAGATCTCCGCACCTCAGCATAGGAAACACCGCAAGATCTCCACATACCCAGCAGGCCAGAAGACACAGACCAGATTACAGAGTGCGAGGAGTGGATTTCTCCCTATTACGACCTGTACAGAGATTCACCTCCCCACGTATGGTTAAACTGGAACTTCTAAATGTACAGTCCATAAACAATAAAACATATTTCATTCAAGATCACATCATGGATAAGGGGCTACACTTGATGTGCCTTACAGAGACCTGGCACCAGCCAGAGGTGTACTTCTCTCTAAATGAAGCCTGCCCTCCCGGATATAACTTCTTAGAGAAAACTTGCAGCTCTGGTCGAGGTGGCGGCCTGGCTGTCACACACCGGCAGGAATTAGAGCTGTCCTCCCTCCCTCTGCCTACACTGTCCTCGGCTGAATGCCTTGCATTCAAATGCAAGCCCCCCTTCTCCATTACCATACTCCTCATCTACCGGCCCCCTGAACCCAACCCAGCCTTCATCCCTGAGATGCACAACCTCCTCACCATACTCTGCACACCTCTGCCAGTATTTTAATTTTAGGGGATTTTAATATTCATGTAGACACCCCCTCCCTCCGGTCTGCAGCTGATTTCCTTCAACTATTGGACCGTCTCAACCTCCAACAGCACATCGATGTCCCCACACACTCCAAGAGACACACTCTAGACCTTATCATCACAAACTCTGCTACCATCAGCAACTTGCAGGTGTATGATCTGGGTGTATCAGACCACAAGACCATCTCACTAGAGCTGTCTTTCCCCTCCTCATACACCATGCCCAAGCAGGAGATCCATTTCAGGAACATGAAAAGCATCAGCACAGATGCCCTGGCCTCTGACCTTCAACATCTCTCCTCCAACCCTGCGGACCTCTCCTCAGTCACGGAGGCAGTTGATTACTACAACCAGTCACTAAACACCCTGCTGGATCTCCATGCACCTCTAAAGACCAGAACAGTATCCTTCTTGCGCTCAGCCCCATGGTACACCAGTGAGCTGCAGGAGATGAAGAAGGGGCATGTTCTGGAGAGGCGCTTCATAGCATCAGGACTGACGGTGCATAAACAAGCCTATATAGAACACCAAAAGGCCTATGCTAAATCTCTCAGGGATGCAAGGTCACAGTTCTACTCAAACATCATCAACAGTAGCCCTGGTAACTCCAAGAAATTGTTCTTCACCATAAACCATCTCCTCAAACCACAAGCACTCCCCCTTTTTGAAGCCTCAGAGGAGCAGTGCAACAGCTTCGTCACTTTTTTCAGGAAAAAAGTTGATTCCATCTCTTCTCTCCAGCTCTACTGAACCGCCTGCCCAGACGGCCCACACACAGCCTGGGACTGCCCAATCTCTCTGCTGTTTCTCAGACACCACACAGCAGGAAGTTGAGAACATCATTAAGCCAATGAAACCATCCACCTGTGCCCTAGACCCCCTCCCCACAGCCCTGGTGAAAGCCAGCCTCTCCGCTATCACCCCCCATGTCACCAAGGTAAAATAAATCACTCTCTTCCGGCTGGTCACGTTCCATCTGCCCTGAAAACTGCTGTCATTAGACCTTAAAAAACCCACCCTTGACCCTGATGTTTTCTCCAAACACAGACCCATCTCCAACCTTCCATTTATATCCAAGGTATTGGAAAAAGCAGTTGCTGCACAACTTCAGGACCATCTTAAGCAAAATGATCTGTATGAAAAATTTCAGTCTGGTTTCCATCCTGGCCACAGCACTGAAACGGCTCTGGTCAGGTTCACAAATGACCTTCTGATGACAGCGGACACCGGCTCCCCATCCCTCCTCATACTTCTGGATCTTACAGCTGCATTTGACACTGTGGATCACAACAGCCTCCTTCACCGTCTGCATTCCGCCATCGGCCTCACTGATACCGTTCACATCCTACCTCACTGGGTGAACTGAGTATGTTGCATAGGGAGAGGCAAAATCACAAGTTCACTATGTCACCTGTGGTGTCCCCCAAGGCTCAGTGCTGGGTCCTACCCTCTTCACTCCCTATATGCTCCCCCTTGGCAGTGTTATCAGCAGGCAAGGTATATCATTCCATTGTTATGCTGACAACACACAACTCTACCTGCGGACAGATCCCACCCCCTCTGCACTCCTGCCACGTCCATGCCTTTGTCTCCTCCAGGCTGGACCACGTAATGCACTCCTCATTGGGATCCCTAGTAAAAGCATCCACAGGCTTCAATACATCCAGAACAGCGCTGCTAGGATCCTGATGAGGGCGCGCAAGCATGACCATATCACACCCATCCTCAAATCACTCCACTAGCTGCCCGTTGAACTCAGAATTCAATACAAGGTCTCCCTCCTCACACATCAGTGCATTCATGGACATGCTCCACTCTATCTTAAAGAGCTCCTCACTCCTCAGACTTCCTCACGCACCCGCCGCACTGCCAACCTCCTCAACCCACCCCAGGACCAGACTCTGCACCATGGGAGACCAGGCCTTCTGCTTGGCCGCTCCCAGACTGTGGAATGCTCTCCCTGACCACCTGAGAGCACTGCAGACTGTGGATGCTTTTAAATGCAACTGGAAGACTTACCTTTTTACTAAAGCCTTTTAATATATTTTATCATGTTGTCTGTTTTTAACTCTTAGCATAGCATATTTGCACTGCCTTCTGTAGCACTTTGAGATTTGTTTTTTATGTAAAGTGCGTTACAAATAAAATGTATTATTATTAAAATTTATCATAATGCAGAAACAAAATAAAAAAGAGCTATCAATGCACAGAAGCATAATAAGAGGCATCTCTCCCTCCACATACAGGGGGAGGACACTGAGGTGGTCCACACCTACAAATTTCTGGGGGTCCTCTTGGATGATAAACTGGACTGGTCCTCTAATACTGATGCCCTCTACAGGAGGGGGCAGAGCCGCCTGTTCTTCCTGCAGACAGTGTGGTCCTTTGATATGTGTGTGTGGAGATGGGCAAACTTTTCTACGCTGCAGTGTGTTGGGGAAGCAGCTTGATGGACAAAAACACCAAGTGATTGTACAAGCTGGTTAAAAAAGCTGGCTCAGTGCTCGGCAGAAGACTGGACCCACTAAGAACTGTGGTGGAGAGGGCCACATTGAACAAACTGAAAGCTATAATGGACAAATGGACAATAGCAGACACCCTCTCCACAGCCTCCTGGAGCAACAGAGGAGCAGCTGCAGCAGTCAGCTCATGTCACTGCGTTTCAGAAGATCCTTCGTTCCAACGGCAATAGGACTGTTTAACACCTGAATCCAGTCACACACACACTTACACACATCACATTGTCACAACTGGACTGGACAATTTTATTTCAATTTAATTTCTATTTGTGCTCTTATTTTAGCATATTTTATTTTATGCCTATTTTAATACCACTGTGTTGTTGCTGATGAGGGTAAATGTGATTGTTTTTTGTCTTTTATGAACTGCTGGAGGCTGAATTTCCTCTCAGGGATGATAAAGTTATCTCTATTCTCTCCTCCCCACACACACACACACACATGCACACCTCACCTCCTTACGTTTTCCTTATAGGTCAGATACACAGGACATAGTTTTATACAGTCCATGGCAGCAACAGTCATGTTTACAACAACAAAGTCACTATATAAGCACAATAATATCTCACTGGACACAAATCTAACATGTCAATACAATAAATATTCCTCCTGATATAGTGAAGAAAGCACGTTATCTAAGCATGAAGCACACAAGCATCAGTATCAGTCATTCATCCTGCTCTCTGTCCCCCCTCTACTGAGGACACTCACTGTCTGCAGGTCAGCTGTACATCTTCAGATAAAGTGTTAGACTATATACAGACAGTTTTCATTTTAATTAGCTCCGCTAGCATGATGTGCTTATGTGAACTGCGATTGTAAATCATAATAGTGGTAAATGAGAGGCTGTGGACAGAGCAGATTGAAATATGGCTTTCTACATGCTGATCACATGTATTGATAAAATATTGGCTTTTTACTGGCAGAGGATTTTTTGCACTTACTCACAGTAACAAGCGTAGTTGTCGTCCACTGGGGTAATCTTGAATTTATATTCCCTTCATCTGCACTATGGCCACTCTGCTGTCTGACTGTTGTGTTCGTGTGTGTGTGTGTGTGTGTGTGTGTGTGTGCGTGCGTGTGCATGTGTCTGTGTGTGTGTGTGTGTGCGTGTGTGTGTGTGTGTGTGCTGTGAGGAGGAGGTCTGCCCTGACATGCAGAGAGCAGGAGGGAGGCAGCAGCCAGATAATACATGAAACCAAAACTTTAAAAAGTAACGATAAAAGAGCTGATAATGTCGGAGCTTATTATTGCCCCGGGCCATTTAATACCTGGTCTCTGTACCACTCCCTGCCTGGGCCACTCAGAAGTTGCCTCTTGGCCACCAACTGAATAGGCCTGCTGTATGTGAAGGCCTTGACTGAAGTGGATGGTGGCATCTAACAGGCTGTGAAATCCTGGCCAACTTGCACAACTGACAGGTTACTGTACTCAATGGCGTCCATTGGCAAGCTGGGTATCACAAAGCTGGCAATAGTGTTGGAGGTAATGTGTTACAGGACGTGTTACAGTAATAAATTACTTGTTAGAGGTAATGTAGTAATATAACCTGATACCAACAGGATTCCTGGTAATATTATTACATATACAATGACACTTAAAACATTATCACCTGAAATTAAGTATTTATGGTTCTTGCTTTTCATTCATCCACACTCTGCCTGGTGCACCAAATGTGCTAGGGCCGCCACCGAACACTTATGTACAACAAGACAGCAAAAAAACTAACAGATGAGAAACAGTTATGCACAAGACATTAACAAACAAGGCGGTTTTAGACAAACAAGACAGAAGCATTCGCAGATATTGCACAATCAGCAATGAATCCATGCAGTGCAAAGTAAAGACAGGTATTAGAGAAAAGACTACATAATCCAGACACACACAAATAGTTAGACAGATGACGACAGACAGTGAAGACATGTGCAAGCTTTGCATGATTACACACCTGGTTGCTTATTAGCCAGATTGTGTTCAGAGGAATGTGGTACTACATCTTATGTGCACTGGAAGTATGAGCCATGAAACTCTTACTGTAAAAGCTAATGAGCTTTTTCTCCTTGAGACCACAGTGTCTCCTCTGGTTGTAGATGAGGTGAACCTGTAATTTTAAGTTCTCTGTATTATGAAGGTGCTTAGTGGAGGAGGTACAAGACCATAAAGGCTTTTATATATAGGCAAGTGTCATGAAATTTAGTTTTCCCAGCTGTGTTGTGCTGTGCTGTGTGTTAGCATATTTAATGCATTTATATTCATATACATGTACCTACAATGTCTATAATGTATCCTGTTCCGCTTTTGCAACTACAGCTTTGATAGTCCTAGTAAGTTTTAAAGTCATTCAGTCCTTCATTACACTGCCTTTGAATGAGCACAGATTCAATAATACACATTTATGAAACAACCTTTAACATAACCTTCTTTCACATGAAAAACATCTTTAGGAAAATAAGCAAAAAGCCTTTTTATTATGTATGGTCCATAATAATTCCCTCTCTAATGTCTATTTTATGCTGCTGAAAACATCAGTAAATTTCTCCTTTAAACAGCTGGATTTGTTCAAGTTTTTGACTAATAAAACACATGTCAGATTTGAATGAATTATCGGAAGCACAGCGTGGGAGACTTAAACCTTATTTCAAGTTAAGGCTGGTTTTTAAAAACAAATAGAAGTGGGAAAGTAATTTGGCATCTATTTACGCTGACATCGGGCAGTTGGTGAACTGGACTCAGCCAGAGAGTTGGAGGGAAATTATGTAATTTTACGCCAGACTAGCTTACTTGTAGTTTGGCTTACTGGTGGGTTATTGCCAAAATTAGTGAGGCTGTATTGAGATGTTTTTATAGTTATGTAATGTAACAACAGTGACAAACAGTGTCAAGGCTAGGGCAAACACTGTCGCTACCTGGCTGTCCATAAAGGCAGGTCGGGAGACGTAATGCTGCTCTGCAAGGGTGCTCAAATTGCGTGTACTTACTTACTTAACTTGGCCATGATAACGAGGGAAGTCGAAGAGGGAGGGGCAGAGGCTCTTGTAGTCTTGAAGAATTAAAACTCAAATGCAGTTGTCAGGTATAGCACATGCATTTAACTGAGAGTCTGGGGTCTATCTGTGCACATACTTGAGACTCAATTCCTCCAAATTTTGGGAGTCTGGCTCATGGAGTAAAGTTTTTTTTCCTTTTAATTTCTGGATGAGTATTTTCTTAAGAACAAATACCTGCAGGTGACTAGAACTTGGACTTAGTGAAAAACACAATGGGACCACAGCATGAAGCCTAATCTAGTCCACATTCAAAGTAGATGACAATATTGTAAAAAATAAACATTTCACACTTTAATGGTTTTCTTGGCGACTTTCAAAAAAAGGAGAGAGGTGAAAAAAGACGGTGAAACACTGTACTGAATGTGTTGACAGTGGGAAAACAAATCAACAAGACAGAAATCTCTATTTATAAAAACCCTTATAGTGAACCTCAATAAATATAAAGAAAAATACTTGATTTTTTCCTTATAAAAAATAGAGGAACCATCTGGTTATCATTTATGAACATTTATAACAGTCTATGTTCACAATGAAGGACCAAAGAGCACCACTCATGGTCAGGAGTGTCATTGGCTAAGAGGCTCCAGTCATTGGACAAACCGCTTGCTACTGGCTGGCTCTACAGACTGAGAAGATAGATAGGTTCTCCCTTTCAACACAGGCTCTCGTTGACTATTGTAGGTTGTAGAGAGGACATGAAACTTCTATTAGCTCCATTGAGGTGTCAATGAAAAAGTCAAAGGTCAGCCAACATTTTGATACCCAGCTATCAGCTGTATTTACATGCAATCTGGAAACATTATCGACAATACCTGCAAAAATTATTAATTATTTATATTAATTATATTGATTATTATTATTAATTAAAACATTTGAAATGTTGTCCATGGATATTGATGGATATAATAATGTGTTTGGACTGTGTCTGGACTGTTTTTGTCAGAATATCATCAATCTGTGGATTATGATGAGGTTTCAGAGGTGAGTTATAAGTGTTTGTTTGTTGGTGGTCTGACCACAGCATTTATTGTACCTGCTATGGGGGGTTGTATCTCAAAACAGTCCACATCAATCCATTGCAAAGATAATGGCCTTCTAACAATACGTCACTGTGGACTATGGTTAAGCCATGTTTTATGTGTGTCAACTAAATCACTTTTAAGTAGACTTTATTGGTAAGCTATCTCCCAGTGTTGCCTATATGCTAACTGATGGGTTTCCCTAATGTAGCAGCAATTTACTAAACTGGAAATCCAGATGCCCCGCCCCTAGCAAATTCAAATTTGCTCTGCACGGGGATCTGGCCTTGACGAGCAGAGTCCATTGAATCGCCATCGGACCAATCAGATCAGTCTATCTGACAGAGGTGGGCTCTGGGCAGGCGTAACATGATGACGACAGCACTGCTCCGTACGAGTCTAAAAATAAACAGCCAAGATGGCAGCTGCTGAAGGACTGCGTCCATTCAATTAAGCTTTGGAAGAAACGCTAAGCCAACTACACCTATCTTTTTCCTTGACAGAGGAACAGAAGACTGCCCTAGAAGGCTTCGCTTCCACGAAGGACGTGTTTGCTGTTTTGGGATACGGCAGAAGCATAATATATCAGTTAGCCCCACTGGTCGGCAAACCAATGGGGCTTAGTGCAATGAATATGTCACCTTGTTTTTTGCTCCGATTGGCTATCGTGCTATCCAATTGCGTGCCGCGGCATTTCATATGCCTCAGTTAGTGCCACCCCTTGGGTAGGAAGGGTGTATTGGTGAGGGCTAGACTCAAAACCTTTCTAGATTTCAGTCTGGGTAAAAAGGTAAATAATAAATTTCACCCCACGTGCCTTATTGTTTATGTATGAAGTAATAATGAAAGAACAGCACATACCTTTTTGTTTATGTGTGAATTACTGAGTAATAATGTAAAAAGAGTGGAAACTCCATTGTATAGATCACACCCCCAATCTAACTAAGTACAGAAAGGGTATGAAGAAGAAACAGTAGATAACCTCTTAGGCCTACGTCCCATCATGGAGGGGCCGGGGTTTATGACCTATACTGCAGCCAGTCACTATCTTTAAACACAGTCTGAGGAAGAAACAGACATAACATGTAAACTCAGCATGTGCTTTAATAACTGTCCCTCTAAGGACATATGTAAGACAAGACAAGGTCAATCATATTCTTAATAATGGGAGGTTGTGGGTGGAGGCTGTGTGGCAGGTGGTGGGCCACGACCATCTCCCAGGCATCAATCAGATGAACATTCAGTCCTTTGAACATGAGTCTGAGCACCTTATCATGCTGCAGAGTGTACCAGTCACTGTTGGTTAATGTTTCATAAAGTCCCTTTAAAACTTTGGGGTTTCCTGTCCGGATAACGACCAGCGTGCCTGGAGCCCTGTCCAGCAGCCTCACAACCGCCCTGCGGATTCTCCGGATCCGCTGGATGTACACCTCCACAGGGAAAGTGCTGAAGTGAGACCAGATGCCAAAAACTACAATAGTATTGATGCCTCCATTTACACCATCTAGTTCATTAGCAATGTAACGAAGCTCGCTGGTGTGGACCATGTTAAAACGGATAGGAGGACCGTGGCAGCGGAATGTCACCAAGAAGTTGTTTGCATAGTGTAAGGCCATGAAAGGTCCAACTTGCCTCGGGCTGTGCAGGTTGAACTCCTTAAGATCTAAAAGTATGAGAGGGAACAGATTAGTGTGAACAGTATGAACAAAATCAAACTGTTGCCAGAAATCCTGTGGATCAGCTACCTGGTAGAGCTCTGAGGTATTCAAACCACTGCCTGATGGTGGAGTCTCCATACATGTGGACCACCTTGCCTTTCAGACACTGACTGATGGCAGAGGTGTTGAATTGATGAACTGTGGGGCCTCCCAGTGCTCGCCACATACCATGGTAGTAATAGCCAGAGGGTCCAGATGTCACATTGCTTCTCATAACCTCTGGCTGACCTGAGAGGAAGTTAAAGGATAAGGGTGGGGTTATTTCATGCCTTTGTTATTGCCAACAAATCCCTTGAAAATACCAGATCCAAGGTAGAAAGTGTGACCTTTATGTACTATCTTTATGTCTGAGAGACTAGATACGCTGCTAACAGCTGGTACCCTGTTATGAACTTTTAACCCAGTGCTTCACGCTCCTGGAAAGAACACGACCCAGAAGTAAGTAGAATATTTTTTTCCTGCCTGTTTTACTTTCATTGTCCGTCACATTCAGTTTTGAATTGTCATTATAGGTAGCGGTGGCATTAAATCATGCTTTACCTTCCTCTTTTGGCAATATGCTGACACTGTCAGGTCCGGAAGCCTGAATGAGGACTTTCATGTTGACACCACTGAAAAGGAGCACACATAATAAAAAACCCTCACTCACACATTAACAAAAGAAAGCAGGACAAACACTTTGAATCATTTTATGAAGTTTAATTTAGATAACTCAAGCACTTGTCACTTGACATGTTTATGTATTCTATGTTTTGTCTCTTTAATGCAGCAGAGGGCTGTACCACGAAACCAGTTCAACAGAGCCTGAGCTGGCTCAACAAACCCTAAAGCAGTGATGAGATACTTAATTCCTTTTACTAACTCGAGTTTGTATGAGTCCCTCACCAAAGTGAATCAGGTTTTCGTTTGAGTCAGTCACCCAGAGTGAGCACACTAGTCAGGTAAGGGAGGGGCTCTCTGAGCAGGGAGAGAGAGCAAGTGACCTTTGTGCTGCCGGTGAGCTGGGGATACTGAGTGAGTGAGTGAATTGTTTGTTTTCTGTAGCCTCAGCCTGTGATACAGCTCATCTCAGGGCAGGGAGGAGACAGAAGAGTTGAGTTGAAATAAGGACCAGAGCTGTTGCTTCTCCCACTGGGCTAATACAAATTAACGCATTAGCTTGATATATTTACACAAATGCAGTTAGAATAACAGTTGAGTGGCATGTTGCCTAGTCTCCTCTTTGCAGTTAGCTTATGGTAGTAATGGAGACGATGACTTGGAACTTCTGGGTCAGTAAAAAGAATCTTGAGTTTCGAATGATTCGTTCATGACTCGCACATCACTACCCTAAAGCCTCAGTCAGAGAAAACCAGTACCACCAAGGTTGTTATCAACTTGCTCTGTTAACACAGGCATTCTTCTTGAGGCTCTTTATGCGTTCCTATGAAATGAGTCAAATCCCTTGTTCAGTGCGTCGTTTGACTTTTAAAAATGATCAATCCCTGCCACCTATTTCTGCCTTTAAACAATATTAAAGAAAGTATTACATTAAAAAACAGCACTGCTGCTCCAATAAAGGTGTGAGAGGAATGCTTGCAGAAAATGACTTATTGTGTGAATCCACAAGTTAACACATTTATTTTACCACACAGCTCTTTACCTTTAAACTGGACACGGCAGATTTTAACTTTATACTGAAGCACTGTGTTTACGTACACTGACACTGTCCAAAAATGAAGGATATGTAAAATTAACTTTAGTTTCTGTGCAAATTAAATTAAAATGAATTCTAGTGATGAAATATTATCTGTGATAAATACCAGCAGCCTGATCTATTAGTTGTAATGCAAGTAAACATCATCCTGATTGATAATTTGGTTGAGACTCTCTTTTCCCTGCTTGTTTTTATCATACCCTATTGTCTTTTAGTCTTTTAGTTTTTAGCTCCAGTGTTTCCTCATGGGGGGTCTCCACACTGGGAGGCGTGTCCGGGCTGCCCACGCGGACGTCGTCCTGGAGATCCCTCAGGCCTGGAGGACTGGGGGGCTCTACACCATGTGTGGAGTACACCCTGGTCTATCTAGATTGGGGTGGTCTCTGTGGCGGCACTCCCTGTGGCCGTCGGCTGTGGCGCCTCTCGGTGTGGATGGCTCCCCATAAGTGTTTTTTTCCTCACCTGGTGCCTCAGTTCCTGCTATGTTACTATACTGACAGTTAGTGAGTGCTTTGTGCGAGTGCTGTGGCATGCCTGCGAGCGTGTGTGTGTTATATGTGGGGGGTGGAAGGGACGGGTTTTTCATTGTTTTTATTTTGTGAAGCACTTTGTGTTGCATTTTTAATGTATGAAAAGTGCTATATAAATAAAGTTTGATTTGATTTGATTTGGTGCATTGTTTGCTTTCACCCATCCAACATCTCACACTACACGCAGCACTACTGCAGACACACACCTTGTCTACTGACTCAACTGATAAACACATCTCATCATTGCCTTTGTTTTGGGTTTCTGGGGTTTACCATTATTTAATTTAATTTAATTTAATTAATTGTATATACTTTATTAATCCCCCTGAGGGGAAATTCTCTTTATGTAAATAAATGTATCATTTTGCTTTCAGCCTGTGTCTCATTTTTTGTCATGACTTCAGAGCCAGGCCGTGACAACCTAAATGGAAAACAACTGCTTGAAAGCTCATGCCATATTTCACAAAAGTCAGCCTCTAAAATCCATTTTGAGTGAAAGGCGGTGTATCTAACTTTCAGAAAACTACTTTCAGAGACTACCTTGCCAGGAGAAGAGCAGACAGTAGCTCCGGAGAGGGATCTTCAGTCAGCAGCTGAAGCAAGTCAAATTCAGCCGGTACAAACCCCACTGCCAGAGGTCACAGTGGATTGGCAGGCTGACCTGTGGTTTTTCCAACCCACCTTACATGAAACCACACCCACTTCCGCATGACAAAAATGGGTTGCCAGAGCCAATGATTGGTGGACAGCCTACTGCTATCCAGCACCACTGAAAGAGACTGCGACCAGCTAGCTAGCCCACCCCACGTTCCCTCCACCTCATTCCCCGCCACTCAGACTACAAAGCTGGAGAGTTAACTGATCCGCTAGGGTGAGGTCTGGGATCAGATCTCTGCTGTTGGGTTTGACAGCTCTCATTAACAGATTTTATTAAGTAGGAAGAAGATAAGACTTCAAGAGAAGTCATGAAAAATGCCAGTCCTGTGTCTCTTCTCCCTCACCTTTGAAAGAGCTTCCTCTCGTCTTCCTTGAGGTTTGGTCTGTATATTTCCCTGGAGTGGCTGATTCTGGCATCACAGCTCAGCTTCTTTGGCTTGTAGCAGAACCAAGGCTCACCTGTACGGAGGTCAGTGTAGTTGCAAAGAGGTTTCTGGGTTGGACGTAGGCAGACGTTACAGAGGGTAGTTTCAGAGCGTGAGCCTGAGCGGAAGAGGCTGCTGAAGGTAACCCTGTCAGGATGTTCTCTGGTCACCCTGCTCAGCACTGTGATAGCCTCACTAGAGTGAACCAGCGTCACCTGGTAGGATAGAGAACCAGAGTTTTTGACTAAAAATCTAGAGTCAGTTGCTGGAAATGAGACCTTGGCTTTGTATGAAATGGAAAAGTACCATTATTTCTAAGATGACTAAAAATTTTGAGTGATAAATCTGCCATTGTTATTACTAACTGCACGTGTGTTGTGCCCACGGTTTACAGGTGTAGCAACAGTAACAAAGGAAGACAGGCTTAGCTTTAACAGTCACATTTAACAACATTAACACATTTAATAGTTTTTGGCATCACCTCAACCTGCGCGTCTCCTTCCCAGAGTAAAGAGAACACAGCAGAGTAGCTCCCATTGAGATGATCCACCACTTGCCCAGCTACACCTGCACCAAGCTTCAGGTTGTGGAGCCAGGCGAGTAAGAAGTCCCCCCCATACTTCTTGGAACGGTCCTGAAAGTCAGACATTGTTATCATGACCTCCAGCTGATCCCCTACATGCCACTGTCCTCCTCCCCTCCTTGGGAGAATGTGGAAGGTGCTGTGAGCTGGATCACTGGTATTCTCCAGGGAAACAGGAGATGGCAAAAGTGGAGTTTCAGGCCAAGCAATGGAGTCTAGTAGGAGGCGTTCCTCCACGGTGTCCTCATGGGAGTGTGGCTGGAAGGTGCAGAAGCTGTGACGCTTGTCGGGGTCAGTGGAAACTGTTGATTCATTGATGGTGGATTGTTTAGGATGGTGGACTTTATGCTGAAAGTGGCAGGGGATCAAAAGACAGATGGTGACTATTAGGTGCATCAAACAAATGTGCTGAAAGGAAATTAACAAAGTAAGGGCCAAGAGATAAGACTGTATGAGTATTTTGGGGGGATTGATAGCTGCTGTTAACATCTGCTCATGGGAGAAGTTAAAGATACTGAATCTGTTTTGCACAAGTCAAGAACCTGATTTTTTAAATTCAAATTCAAAGGTTTCTTTATGGATGCTGCAAGGCCCTGTTTACTAAAATGTATATGTCACTGGACCAGAAGCACTAGAGAGGCTGTTTGACACCTGGTGGTTTGACATGACAGAGGAAGCTTTTCACAGCTGTGAGACACATTGAACTGTACTGCATACAGATTGAATATAACCGCGCTAAAGATACAGAACATCAGGGACATAGGGGTAGATTTTGGGGCTGGGAATATAGTTGCAGGATTCAGAGGGAAAATACCTTTTAACTCAAATGATATTCATGTGCAGTAAGGAACATTACTGTAATCAGCATCTACCCTTCAAGCAGTCCAACAATCATATTCTTACCTGCATGTTTAGTAGCACAAAGACTAAGACAAAGACAACCAGTAAGACGAAGATGATGATGCTTGTCCTATTAGAAGTGCTGGCCTTCATGGTCGGTGATCAGTCTTTATCTCTGGCTGCAGCATAGCACTGTAACCACTTTCTCTGGTACTGGATTAAAAACAAAAAAGAAAGGGTTAACTGACACCTACAGTAAATAATGTCTCTTGTGTGGCATGAGGAGGACAGTAAAGGTTGTTGCAGCAATGCTCCCTTGGGAATTACACCCAAGGTAATTATTGAGAATGCTTTAAGGTAATGAGGACAAACAGGTTTGAATGAATCCACTGGGTCAGAGACATGTTGCCATAAAAAGATGGAATTTATTTAATAAAAATGAACCAATATGCAACTTCAAGCTATAGTGTCATGAACACCAGGATTAAATAAAGAGCTAATCAGTGATAAACTAATAATAACTAGCACTCAGGCAGGAGAGTGAGGACAGGGCTGGGGCTAACCACGACAGCAGGGAATCAAAAAGGGGGGAGGGGTTCACAAACTAACCACCTGAGACACTGCACACCAATGAAAAAGGAATTGTAAGAAACACCACCAGGGGACTGGACTCCTGCCCTGCACCCACAGCACCTGTCAAAAAGGGAAAGAGGGTGATTACAGTTTTTCTCAGTTGCTTTAGTGCATTTCTCTGATCAGAATTTAAATTTTCATAACTGTTAGTTCAACCTCCACAACATTTAGTCATTTGTGCACATCATGATAGCAGTTTCTCATTCTTTCCAACAAATTGCAAATGCTTTTGGACATGCATCAATTGCTTTCATACAATTCTCTGCTGTTTTATAACATTATCATTTGCTTATGTCATGTCAGTCAAAATGAACTATACTTATGAATGCTGAATAGTCATTCCCTATAAAACTAATAGTCCTCATTTCATTGCTTGAGTCATTACATGCAAAAATGTTGAACTAATTTTCAAACTCTGTCATGCAAATTTTATACATTTCTTTATATTTTTTTCCTGAGAATGTCTCCTAAATTGAACAATTTCTCTCAGACGAACCCCAGCTTTCACTGATGAGGAGGAGTGTGTGAAGTATTAGTTGTAACCAGTGATAAGCCACTTCTCCACAGTCACTCAAAGCTGAATCCCATGAACCTTCACTTGGCAAACATATATGAACCGAGCAGGACATAGTGTGTACCATTTCTACAATACTGTGACACAGAAATGGAAAGTCAATGTCGTGGAACAGGGGTGAGGATGCGGGGAGGAAGCGGAAGTGTATGTGGCCAGACAAACAGGAATGTCTGGATGTGCATGAATGATACTGTGTATGTTGTATGTTCCAATGTGTACTGCAATATTGTTTACAGTTGTGCATTTGTGCAGTTGTGCACAGCTCTACCAAAGAGTGTTTCTTATGTTTGTTGTCAATAAGTAAGTGTGTATTTTTTATGGCGTTATATTTGTGTCATATGTCGCGCGAGTGGATAACACATCTGCACGCGCGCAGATCTCTCTCTCGTGTAAATTATTTCGTGTCACGCGCGCAGATTTGAACTCCCGCGCGCACTTGTTTGATCTTCGCGCACATATTCAGCAACAGAGTGAAGCAGAGGCAGGTGCGTGCGAGTAAAAAACAGCAGTGACACACACAAGAACACTGTGCAGCTGCTTTGCGCGCGCTGGCTCGCTCCTGCTCTCGCTCTCTCTCTCCCCTGTGCTTGCTCGCGGTGGAGTTCTGCCCGCTCGAAGCATATGGCAAGCCGTTTTAACATTTAATCACTAAGTCCGACTATCCGGAATTACCATTATAGATATATATAACGTCATTTTGACTAGTATGAATTTTAATTTAAGATATCTGTAACGTCATTCTGACTAGTCAAAACTGAATGACAGATATCTATAATGTCATTCTGACTAGTCAAAACTAAATGACAGATATCTGTGACGTCATTCTGACTAGTCAAAACTGAATTACAGATATCTATAATGTCATTCTGACTAGTCAAAACTGAATTACAGATATCTATAATGTCATTCTGAGCCGCAGATAAAAGAGGGCCTACTCTGTCATGGAATGGAGCCCCATTTACAATATTCATTCCTGAGCCCATTTTAGCCAGACTGATTCCTGCTTTGTATGAAAAAAAAACTTTTCTGCGTAGACTGCGGTTGCTTTTCTGCGTAGACTACGGTTGTTTGGTGTCTGCAAAAACATAGTGCTAATCTTCTATAGAGCAACAATAGAGTCCATTGTACAGTACGGTATCACCAGCTGGTTTGGGAACCTAAATGTCAAATCAAAAACTCAGATTCTCAACCTGGTCAGAGTAGCGGGTAAGATTATGGGTCACCCCCCCCTTAACCCTCAGGAACTGTTCAATCAGGCCATCATCACTCAGGCAAAAAATATTTTAAATGACAGTTCTCATGTTCTGTTTAAAGAATACTCACTAATGCACTCAGGGAGAAGGTACAGGGTTCCCTTATGTAAACACAACCGGTACAAACATTCCTTTGTCCCGTTGTCAGTCAAGCTCATTAATGAGCAAATGTAAGCAGGTATTGTGTACTGTGTACTGCATACGGTGTATTAGCACCTTAATGTGTACTTTTTCTTTTTTCTTTTTCTTTTTTTTTTTTTCTGTGTATGGTGTATTTAGCACCTTTATGTGTACCAATTTCTGTGTATGGTGTATTAGCACCCTTATGTGTACTAGCACCTTGTTGTGAACCAGCACTTTAATATGTACCAGGACCTTAATATGTACCAGCATTTTAATATGTACCAGCACTCTAATGTGTACCAGCACCTTAACTCAATGTGAAGGCATGGCAAATTGCACAGCTCAGATGAGCAAATATCTGCACATTGGTCCCTATCTGGTTACCAGTTGTATGTTTTGTGTTGTTTAAAGCAGCAGTACCCTGTCTCCAATCCAAATTTCTCCCAAGGGAGACAAATAAATGGACTTTGACTTTGACTTTGATAGTCTGGCAACCTGTCCAGGATGTACCCCGCCTCTCACCCAGTGTCAGCTGGGATAGGCTCCAGCCTCCCCTTGACCAGGATAAGCGGTTAGGGAAAATGAATGAATGAATGAAACAGAACTGATTGTTTTGTTTTTAATGTCTGTCACTACAACGCTACATTTTGTATTTCATAAGGAGCTGTTTTTGTTTCATATGCTGCTAAGAGGACACCCAGAAGATGGGTCACTCAGGTATATAGCCCCATTATTGTTCAAAGTCAAAAACAGATTATGCTTTATAACATTTGTTTTTACAAATAAATAAATTAAAATGACATCTTTAAATGTGAAAATCAAGAAAATTCTTAGCATAGCATTTCTACTTTTTTGCTGTATCAAAACCCTTAACATGACATGACTGTGTTGAAGTGTGAATTTTATGAACTGTATACCCCTACTAAAAATGAATCCTGAAATGTACTTCTCAGTTCTGTTGTGTCATTATTTGGTTAAGCAGCGTTCAGACAGATTTTGGAATAAAAAAGAGAAGAGCATGCAAGTCAGTTGTTTATCACACACATAATGTCATCTTTTTCAAAGCTCTCAAGAACATGTCTCAGTGTTAAGGTGTTGTGTGAATAGCCTCACTAAATATATAATGTTCAGTGGCCTACCTGCTCGGGTGTGGAGTCCAATTTCAGCTGTACGGTGTCTTAGAGGCGCAGCAGTGAAGACTTTGCTCTCACTGGTAAATGGGTGGTACATAAAAAGACGCAGCAGGTAGATAATGATGGTAAAACTGGTTGTGTGAGGATGAATCTGTTGCTGCAACGCCTTATGTAAAACACAGAGAATAAAAATCTCCTGCAATGGTCTTTGTTATAACACAAAAAAACATATTGAACATATGAGCAGAGAGGTGATGGACAATTGTATGGCAAAAAAGTGAAGAAGCAGCAGGTATGACAGGCAGGGCTGAGGGTGAGAAGTGAAGCAGACTCATTTTTAGAAAATAAAACATGCTGCAACAGGGGCAGATTTAAAGCTACAGCCAGACTAACTTAGGCAATAACCCAACATTATGTAAGCTAGTCTGTTATTCCTTACTGTTTATGCCACTTGCTATGCTTCTGTGCATTGATAGCTCATTTTTATTCTGTTTCTGCATTATGTGATGTTCCTCGGTCAGATATGTGACAAAGAATATTTTTAAAATTTCAAAATAATTTCAAAACATTGCTACTTTCTCTACGTTAATTTGCATTTGTTTAAAATTGTCACCATATAACTACAAAAAAATCTATAGGCTGCTCGCTGCCGGAGTGAAAGTTTTGTTTTGTAAAGGAATAGCCCTGGTCTAGAGTACAGCTGAACAGAATAACGTGGTTACATACTGACTTTAGTTCAATATTACTGGTCAAGTGTACAGGCTTTTTTCACACCTGCACCTGCAGAGCAGCGTCATGTTTCCCTTACCTGCCTTCATAGGCAGCCAGGTAATGATAGTGTTTGCCTTGAGCCTCAGCACTGTTTGTCACTGTTGTGAAATTAAACCACTTTTAAAACATCTCAATACAGCCAGACTAACTTAGGCAATAACCCAACATTACATTTCACAACAAGTAAGCTAGTCTGGTGTAAAATTACACCATCTCCCTCCAACTCTCTGGCTGATTCAGGTTCACCAGCTGCCTGGTGCGAGTGGAGACAGACGCTGAACTACCTTCCCGCTTCCACATGTCTTTTTAAATCAAAAACTCAATATGAAATAATGTTTATTTCCCCCATCACAGGTCTGTTCTCTGGGACTCTTTAAGAACATTAACATTTTATTCAGAAGATCATTTTAAGAATTGCGTGACTAAAAAAAAAAAAAAAGAGGAGAAGAGAAAGAGGAGAGAAGGAGAACAAAGGGTTTTTTTGGGGGAGTTTTTCCTCATTCGCCGTGAGGACCCAAAGGACAGAGGGATGTCGTATGCTGTAAAGCCCTGTGAGGCAAATTGTGATTTGTGATATTGGGCTTTATAAATAAAATTGATTGATTGATTGATTGAAATTGAAATTGAGGAGAGGAAAGGAAGGAAATGAGTGGACGCAGAGCAAAAGAAAAGACCTCCCCAAAACCCCGAAACCACCCTCTCAAAAGGTCAAACAGCTGACAACCGTGAACACTCCACAAATAAATGTGCCAAAGTCTCTGTAAGATTACAGAAGGGACAGCCCTCCCCCAGCTCCGGATCAAGGTGCGCTCTGTATCTGTTCGTAGCTATTGCACCGTGTAATCTGCCATACCTGCAGCACAGAACTGTAAAAGGTATAAGCCCAGCAGTATCCATACCTTTAGGCTGTAGCAGGAAAAGCTGTTTATCATACCCCAAACACCCAGGTTTCCTCAGCAGCAGACAAGCTGTATCGAGCAAGGTGGAGCCACAGTTGTAAAGTAGCCTCTGTGTAGTCTGTAGTCTAAAGGCAGCGATTTTGGCCTGGATGTTAATAAGCCCCTGCCCCCCTTCAGCCACAGGCAGGTAGAGGGCTGCTGCCCGGACCCAGTGTTTACCGGACCAGAAGTCGTCCAAGATGGCTTTTTGAATATCCTCTATCAGGCCTGCTGGTGGTGTCAGAGCAATGAGTCTGTGCCAAAGAGTCGAGGCGACCAAGTTATTAGCAACCAAAATTCTTCCCCTATACGACAACTGGGGCAGCAACCATTTCCATTTAGACAACCGAGCGCAGACCTTTTCCCTCACTCCCTCCCAGTTCTTTGCTTGGGAACCCTCAGTGCCCAAAAATACTCCCTTTGACATCGTCAGCATAGGCAGAGACAATAGGAGGACAATCAGGGTTTATGGACCCAGGCAGGGAGAGACCACTGAGCCGACCTCTCAACCTGCACAGCAAGGGCTCGATGGCTAAGCTATATAATTGTCCTGAAATCGGACAGCCTTGTCTGAGCCCTCGCTGCACAGGGATTGGTCGACTCAGCCCGGCCCCCATCTTAACCATACATTGTGCACCATTATACAATAAACCAATCCAACTCAAAAAAACATCACCAAAACCAAAAGCCCTAAGTGCAGAAAACAAAAAAGAGTGGTCCACTCGATCAAAGGCTTTCTCCTGAACTAGAGACACAATACCAAAATTAACATTACTATGAGTCCTGCATAGGCTGACCAAACGTCCTCTTTTGCCCGGACATGTCCACTTTTCACGTCCCGTCCGGGGGGTCTGGGGGGTCCGGGGGGTTTTTATAAACTGATGATAATGTCCGGTTTTCTGTGTGTTTGTGTGTGTGTGTTAGAGTGCAGCACGGGCAGCATATTTCTGTCCGAACCCGAACTGAGCCCGACATTATTTAATGACCAAAGCACTGAGTTTGTGTCACACAGTTGTTACGGTTACAGGCTATTTAACAGGCCGGGCCTGCTCAGCGGAGAGGGAGACCTCCGTGTTTGAGACGGGAGCGGGAGGCGGGAGGTCTGACGCTTCTAGCGAGAGGAGAGGGAGAAATAAAACAAAATAAGATAAAATAGGAAAAACCTGTCTCCCTCTTTTATTTTATTTTCAGCGTTTAATCAAGGCGGAGGCAGGCGGCTGGAGGTCCGAGACTTCCAGCGAGGGGAGCGGTAGAAACAAACAGCCAATGTGTGTGTGTGTGTTATGTTCAGGTGTTGTCATGTAAATAACAGTGCCCAAGCAATAAACAGGACAGACAATAGGTTTTTATTTATTTTTACACTACACTTTCACTGAAAGCTGACCGAATCCGACCAGAGCCCGAATACAATTTATAGCTACATTTTTGACCAAACCCGGCCCGACCTGTCGGGTACCATTGGGCTCAGATCACCACACTGTAGTGTGTGTATGTATGTGTCCCTATTGGGGCCTATCTGAATTTCTGTCTTTGAGAGATATTATTTTGTAATATAACTGAATCTTCTATCCATACATATAAATTTTAAATATATTAAAATGATAAGGCATCTTTGAATAAACTGCACAAATCAATAACATCGCGCATGAGAAAGATGTTGTCCATGATAGTCCTGTCCTGTACACAGTAGGTCTGATCCGCATGCACAATGATATCCAAGACGCCTTTAAGCCTATTGGATAAGGCTCTAGAAAGCACCTTATAATCTGTACAAAGCAGAGCAACTGGCCTCCAGTTCTTGAGTAAGGCCAGATCTCCTTTCTTGGGCAGCAGAGAAAGCACTGCCCGTTGACAGGAGACAGGAAGTGTTCCCTGTTTGAAAGACTCCATCAGAACAGAATGAAAATCAGAACCAAGAGTATTCCCGAAACGCTTAAAGAAGTCAGCGTAGAGGCCATCGATCCCTGGTGCCTGTCCTGATGACATCTGATTAACTGCGTCTGTCAGCCCCTCCAGAGTCAGATCAGAGTCCAGAGCCGCTTTCTCATCCAAGCTGAGTTGGGGAACATTGTCCAAGAGCTCCTCATGGCACTCTATGCTGCATGGCTCTGCCCCAAAGAGATCAGCATAAAAATCCATCGCATGGCGCCTCATCTCGCACGGGCTGGTAGTTACTCTGCTTCCTTGAAGCTTAAGGCAAGTCATTTGCTTCCTCTGTGCCACCGACCTCTCCAGGTTGAAATAGAAAGAAGTCGGAGCATCCATGTCCTTAAGATGGACGAAGCGAGCCCTGATGAGAGCTCCCTTCACTCTCTCATTCAAGAAAGAACGTAACTCCTGCTTCTTCTCCTGTAGTAGGTCACCAGTAATGGGATCAGAGTCCCTCCGTAGCCCCTCCTCAATGTTCCATGGATAATGGAATTAATATTATACCGTGGAGCTACTGTACTATTATCATACAGTGAGGTTTTGATATCATGACATGTCTTACAATACTGCAATAAATGTCATGGGCTTGTTATTGGGGTACAGTATTGTAATATTGTGAGATTGTGATATTGTTACATCCCTAGTAGAGCACAAAGAACAGAAAAATAGTGGGATGATACAGTTAATCTACAGTAAAAAATTTTACTGCATTGCCAAAGTATCGGATCGGGACTCGGTATCGGCAGATACTCAAAATCAAATGACTCGGACTCGGACTCGGGGGCAAAAAAATGTGATTGGGACATCCCTACTTGAAACTCTTGCAAAACATACATTCCTGCAGCAGTTTGTTATTAAAGGACCAGTAAGACTTGACCCTGTCACTTGGCGAGATGTTCAAGTCTGCACTAACAAAATGATGGTCAGCAAAACCAACTGGGTATATGTTACTGTGAATGCATGGATGTTTGACCCTCCAAGCGTCTAAAAGATCAAGGTGTGTGATGATGTTATGAAGGATCTGAGCTGACTGAGGGTGGGGTTCCTCACTTGTCCTGTCTACCGTGAAATCTGTGGTACAGTTAAAATCTCCACCAATAATGAGCTGATCTTGCTGGTAATTTCTCAGCTCATTTTTTAAAGGGCCAGTGTGTAATATTTGGCATGGTTTATTGTCAATCTGAATCTGAATCTGAATATTCTACCCATTAATATGTTTATACAAGTGTATGATCGCTATAAAATAAAATTTCGTAGCCTTATAATTATGCTTTTATATGTATATATAGCAAGGGCCTTGCTTTAGAGAGGTCGCCATCTTGCGCCGCCATGTATGTACGGCAGCCCGAGCAGACAATCCAGCCAGCCAGAGAACGCATTTCACATGTATAAATGAACCAACGAAGACAGCGGAAGGAAGGAAGAAGGAGGAGGAGGAAACAGCAGAGAGTGTTAGAAGTTCCTCGATAGAGAGTAGTGAAAAGTTTTTTTAGTTATAAAGTTTGCGAATGGACCACACTTACCACGCAACAGGAGAAAATGAACCCGAACCGCCATCTGCAAGGAAAAGAAGACGCAACTTCACTCCTTGTGATGCACTCTCTGCGGCGCTTTTCCTCCTGGTGATATATCTCCCCAACAATGGCAGCAGTAGCACCGAATCCCATTCTGTGCATTCAGCCTCTCTTCTCACCCGCTCAGCATCAAACACATGGAGTTCCTCATCTGTATGCTCCGGCTCAAACAGGTATGGCTCTGGGTCTGTGTCCGCTACAAGAAACTCTGCAAAATCGCATTCAAAGTCGTCCATTGCAGCTACTATAGTCCGGAGATATTGCTAGGCTAAATAAAAAGCTGAGCTCTGTTACTGGCTAAGCTGTCAGTCAGTGTGTGGGCTGGAGGTTGGCGGAGCAGAGAGGGGAGGGGGGGTCCCCACTCAGAATGGTAAACGAGTATGTGTGTAAAGTTATGGAGTGTGTCTGTTACGCTAGAAGAGTCAGAGTTTGGGACGGAGTCTTTTACCCCCTGGAGTGTTACCGGAGTTTCTGGAGTGCTCAAATAAACGGGCCTTTTTCCCGAACGCTCCTCTGGTCTCCTGCTCGTGAGGGATTCATTACAATATCGTAACATGGTTTAGATTTCTAAATAAACATTCACCTCGTCGCTAGATAGACCTATTCCTGAAAAAGTCGTGCGCAAGGCTTTTTGACCCTACGAGGCCGACGTCATTTACCCGACGGCAGGGGTGAGCGAGTGAGCCCTGCAATCTAGAATTTGACCACTGATGTCACTGTTTTCAACCCATTTTACACACTGGGCTTTTAACAGAGTGAAAAAAATGACTCTATCTGTACCTTGATTTGGGGCATATACATTAGCAAAACAAAACAAAACACTGTACTATCTATTTCTACCATTACAATAAGCAGACGCCCCTTCACCACTTCTACAGAAGATAAAATACTGCCATTTGCTGTTGTTTTGAACAGGACAGCTTCTCCTGCACTAAAGTTAGTGCCATGGCTAAGGATGCATGGACCCTCCCACCATTAGCCCCAATCTGTTTTATCTGCTGGATTAGAGTGAGTCTCTTTCAAAATCAAAACACATCAGTATTTTTCAATGTAGAGATTTCTGAGACTAAAGCCCTCTTAAGCCTGTCTCTCCTCCCATTAATGTTTAGAGACCCTGTTTTAAGACTACGCGTAAAGAGGTCAGAGGAAAGAAAAAGAACAGAAAAGACAAGTGTAGAAGAGTGAAAAGAGGAGAACACCATGTGATACATGATCATTTTACTTTCTGGTCCTTCTAACAGTTTTACCTTTTGTTGCTTTCCTCAAAGTTGTAATGTGTTTTTTGAGGTGAAAGCGCTTCTTTTCGTCCAAAAGATCGAAACCAACCAACCTTTTCAGGACACCAACAGATCTGATGAATTTATCAGTGTCACTGAAATAGTCACTCACTTTTACAGATTTTTTAAAAGTTTCATCCAAAAAATGATTAATGTCCTCTAAGGGATAGAGATCTGTGCTCTTTGAGGGAGTTTCACCAATCGATACTTTGATCTGACTCAGAGTCACAATCCATGTCATCTCCTTCCACTGATACCTGGCTACTGAACACACTCTGTCCTTCATCGTCATCCCACTGTGATTTCTATCTGCAGCACTTGCAGAGGCTGCTTCCTCAGAAGTTTTTACTGGTGCCTCAGAGCCCGCACACACAGAGTTGCTGAGGCTGTCTGCAGCCACAGAAACCTGCGGCCTCTCAGGCTGGCTCTCCTCCTCTACATCTAATACATTATTCTCAGACTGTGCAGTAATAACGCCGTCAGCGCCAACATTTTAATCCGCTGCCGCACCTCCAGCCACTTACCCATCGGGCACTGTGCCGGGACCGCAGGGCCGGACTGCAACCACCAACTCGGCCCGAACAGTGCCATCCACCGCATCAGTGGAATGAGCTGCCGTCTGTTGCTTGTGTGGGCACTCGAGTTTATGTCCCAGATCTCCACACTGAAAACACTTCATCTATCCTGAGCTGGCATACACCATGTAAGACCCATCACCGTGTTTCACCTCCAGAGTTTGTGTAGGCGAGTCTAGGAACATAAACACCCTCTGCCTCAGAGACTGCACATGTTTCAGTTTAGCATCCCTATGTCCCAAACTCACAGTTTTAAACCCCCTGGCACCCAGCACAGTGATCCGCGTGGAGGGAGCTGACAGCGGGGAGACCAGCACAAACAAATCTCTGATAAACACTCTGCTCTGTATCAGCTGATGAGCGAGAGGCTCGTCTTTAAGGAACACAACCACCGCTTTATTCATCCTCGATGCAAAGCATAGTTTATCACGACCTACCTGTTCACCTGCAGCCAACAAATCTTCCTCCATAGGGAGGTGGCGTCTCGGCGCAGAGCCGGCCCAAGGCATAAGCGAGCTAAGCACCTGCTTAGGGCCCCGTGACCACTAGGGGGCCCCCCAAGAGCAATTAACTTAAAAAAAGAAAAAAAAAAGAATTATTTTTTTCCATGTGTGAGTGATGATGATTCATATATTATCAAATGTACGTTGTTGTACAAAAAGACAATATCATGTTAACAGAGTGTAGTTTCCTACTGCCCCCTGCTCTAAATGCTGCTCCGCTAATAAGGTGTGCATCCAGCTGTGCAGTGCGCACTGCGCATCCAAGGAGCTAGGAGCAGGTGGAAGGCCTAATAATGTCAAGAAAAGGGAAGAAAGAGGAAGAGGAGAAAAAAAAAGGCAAGATAAAGGTATGTTTGCATGTCTTGGTAATGTAACATTTGGTGTCAAGGAGATTTTGGAAAGTTTCCTCAAATTAGGAAAGTCCTTAATTATTGTTGATATTTTGTTCCAACTACGTTAGCCTATAATAGCAAATTAGCTAGCTAACATTAGTTCAAAACTAGAGAAATTTCTCTTTTAACTGGCAGGTTAGATAGCTTACTATTCAAGCTAACGTTTTTTGTGTTTGTGTAATACTTTGAATGAGTTGATTCTCAGTGTATATATATATCTGGGTTGCTTTTTGGCATCAAAACAACATTTTTGATAACGTTTGATAGTGCATGCTTAATAACAACTAACATTAATTACAAATGCGGTGACGTTTGCTAGCAATCTGTTTTCACATTAATGAATTAACTTAGTTAACTTGTAGTTTGAGATATGTTGTTTGCAATTGTTTGCTGCAGAGCATAGTAACTTGTGTGAGTAAATAAGCTAGTAATTAATTCCTTTTTTATCAACTCCCTATTATGCTCATAAGTTATATGAAACTTCCCCAGGAGCACTGTTAAAGTATTTTGGAGGAGGCACTGACTCAGCCCAGGGGCTGTCCACTTCCTCAGGCTCAGCCAAGGCTAATGAAGGTGAGGGAAAAACTGTCACCCTGTATATTTAATTTCTAGTCAAATTATCTTATTAAGATATACTAATATAAGATATAATCATATGACAAAGGACATGTTTTTCATCTTAGGTCCATCTCCATTCTCTGCTCCATCCGCTGTGCCCACTGTCTCCTCTGTGTCTGCTGCACCCTCTACCTGGTAAGTTATCAACAAAACAGCCTTTGTAATTGCTCGGTGTCCTGCAGAACATTCTGAGATGAATCATTTTTAATATAAGATATAATCATATGAAAAGGGACATGTTTTTAGACAAATGCATATTATTTCAAAACTTCTCAAGCAATTTTCAGTTGTTCTACTAGTAGACTGTTTTCTTATTACAAGCTATAGCTGTACTATTTTACTTAGAACATAAGCAGCATAATTTTCAAGTGTAATATGACATCTAACATGACTAGCTTTTGTTGTTTTTCATCTTAGGTCCATCTCCATCTTTTGCTCCATCCACTGTGCCCACTGTCCCCTCTGTGTTGCAGTTTATTTAAAACAAAAAATAATAAAGCAGATTGTGTTTACAGTAAATGATTGGTTTATTTTGTTACTTTTAGTTGGCCTAGATGACATTTGGTATCCCACTTAGTACTATATCACTTTGAATATTAAGTGTAAATCAACCCCAGGCTGCTCTTGTAGCTGAATTTGCTACCATTTCAAATTAAAAACCATTAATGAGTAAAACATGCCAGGCTCTTTGAGGTTTTATGTATTGATTCTCTGTGTGGCCAGTAGGGGGAGTTGCTGACTTTGCCAAATATTAATTGAAAGATTTTTCAGCAAATTTGCAAATCTGTTGTCTGCTTCCATGGCCTTAATCACTGTGGATTACAATCTAACTGCAACAAAAAGTTCTCACTTATAGTTTTACAAGTGTATCCGTAATGACAGAGTAGAACATGAAATAAGTTATAGTAGGTGTGTGAATAATCAGTATTACTGGCAGTAATAGAGGGCCCCAAAATCAAATTTTGCTTAGGGTCCCATGGAGGCTTGGGTCAGCCCTGAGTTTCCTCCATTTTGTTTTGCTATTGAAGCAGCTAATGTGCTAAAAGTTAGCATTATGGAGAAATCCAATATTCCTCTTAATATGTGGAAATGATAACCTTTAATACACATAACGTTATTCATCCCTACAATGGTAAATACTTTCTCCCTAACCTGACATGAAGTGTGCACTCTGTCCAGTTGGTAAGCCATTAAAGTTTAGTTTTGAGCCATGATGCCTTTTTTCCTGGCACCCAATAACACAACAAGATGACATTTTAAGACTCCTATGTAGCCTACAGCCCTGTGGTGGCAAGTCATGTTTTGCTCCCAGCTAATAAAATGATGTCATTGTGATGTTGGCACTACAAGAGTCTATTGGACAACTGCAGCAAACTTCAGCTGCTGTAGCACCTGCACAGGCTGCCAATGGTCACGCATTGACTGGGAGACCTATGTAATTGACAATTTTCACATGTTGGACACCACATGTCCATTTATTCACACAGAGAAAAATCAATATGTGTAACCACTGATATGATTGCGATGTGCAGTGAGGGAGGCAGGCAAAGCACTCCTGCATTTAGGAGAGGTCAGCCTATTATCAGCACAATGTACCTAAATTTACTTAAAGATTGTTCAAGATGGGCCTTTTAATTCCTAAATAATGCTGAATAGTTTCATAAATGGCTACTTTTTAATGTACCCCGAAAGCTGCATTTTCCTACAATGCACCTGGACATGGAACAAACTTCAAAAAGATCTAAAATTAGAAACATCTATATTCACTGAAGAATTTAAGAGCATCATATAGAATGTGGTGATAGGGACATGTACTTGTTTTTCTTGAGAGATCAATATGTTTGAATAGCTGTTGTTTTATTGTAGATTTTATGTTGTATTTGTTGCATTCTAAATGTGTTTCGATTGGCTGCTACCTTGGCCAGGTCTCTCTTGTAAAAGAGATTTTCAATCTCAGTGGAACGTCCTGGCTAAATAGAGGTTAAACAAATAAAATTAAATCATAATGCATCATATTTTAGAATCTGCAACAGTACATTTACCTGTCAGGTAAATGTAGAAGTACAATGTTTTCTTCTGAAGTATACTGTTGCTTTAAAAAAAAAAAACAACCTGTGGGCCTTTTGTAACTTATTTTAGGGTGCAATGAGTTAGAATAGTAACATTATACAGTATTTTTGATATCTTAATATCATAGTAGATCTAAAACTGTTTGAGCCCTTTTAATTTGGGGCCTAATGGTAAAGTCCACCCCTGGTTATTAGGGGCCGGGCAGCCTAAGCTGCCAGGACCCTATTGTTTTGCTGCATGTTCTTCTTCTTCTTCCTCATTTCGAGGAAATCATACTTCCCATGTGCGAAAAATCACCAAACTTTGCGCAAAGGTCCAGTCCCATGCCAGATATCCTCATCTGGAAACACAAGACAATAGTCCTGATGGTGGCGCTACAGCAAGCCTCTAAATTTCAAAACTTTGAAAATTCATAACAGATCAACCATATGTGCTACAGCTTTGGAACTTTCACTTTAAAATGTGTTTTTCCATGGCATGGATGGCTACTGTCTGGCACCCTGATGCTTGGCTTAGTCAATTTGTGAAGCCACACATGAACTGTCACTTGCCAATTAGCTCAGTGAGATAGAAGATGGACCTCAGTCTCAGAAGTTGTGAGTTCAAGCCTCAGCTAAGGCAGAAAGGATGTTCTAATGTGAAAGTCCTATGTTCAGGCATCATGCTATGTGGATTAGAGACTACCAAGGTTAAAGTAATTATGATCCAGGCAGTTTCGCAGAGAGACAAATACTCTTTATCAACACTTTTCCCTGTTATCCCTTGTCTCTTTTCCCTGTTTATTTGGCTTAGCTATCAGTCAATATGCAGAGTCTATCCAATAGATACTTCTACATTTTAAAAAATGTTTTCATCTTGGTCACCATGGATAATGTTTAGCTTTAAGTCAGATCAGGCCAGTTTGTTCATAATTGCTAGCAGTTAATGTTATTCTTACTTTCTTATTCTTAAGTTTTTTCTTTCCCTTGTATATTATGAGTCTGATCACTTCAGCCACTCATCCACAATTTGAAGGGCATGCCATAATTATATGATGTAACTTCTATGTTGTGATATACTTTGTTTTAGTGTGTGTGTTGCTCAGAATTGCCTAATTTTGCCTAAAATTGCCTGGCCCCGACCATTGCTGCGCAGCAGCTATAATTTTTATTGTTTTCTCATACAGGGTTCAGCCAGTAATTGTGCTGTTCTCAACACCCTCAATCTAACTCATCTAATGCAGAAAATTTATTCTAAATTACGTTTTTTTTTTTTTTTTTTTTATCTAGGGGAGCCCCCACAGACCTCCCACTAATTACATAATTTCATCACTTAAACCTGGTCACCTTTTACCGTCCGGTCCCACTCGGACGGAAAACGTCCTTTTCAGTCATTTTTCAGTTTTTATTTTTTGATAACTTTGGGTGTGTTCATACATATAGCATGACATTTGGTCAGAAACCTTTTTTTGGTGATATTTTGAAATTTTAAAGCCACTCCTAAATCAGGCCTAAAATACACAAATGGCAACTTTTTACTACACCTCGCCCTCTTGGACGAAAACCGTCCCCAATGAAACCCATTAAAACGACATTTTTTGATTCCCCTTCAATTTACATAAAAAACGTGATTTTTTTCTATCTCTGGCAGTCAGATTGGTTAGAGAGACCCAAGAATGTTAAAAAAAAAAAACAACAAAAAAACAGATGGGGCCAATTTCCATTTTTGGGGCCCTGCTGTCTTTTCAATACAATTCCTGGTTTGGCACTTGAAGCACTATAGGCCCCTAACTGGGTGGGCAAATGCAGAGTAGATCAAAAAATGGTCTTGCTGTGCACATAAGGATGTGACAGTGTGGTCTGTATAAAAATACTGCAATATTAGTTTGTGTGTGTGTGTGTACATGGACTCAAAATACACAATGTCAAATCCCTATGTGAAACATAGCTAAATGAAAAACCATAAATTCCGTATTTGTTCATCACATCCTCATGGCAACTTAGAAACATGAATTTGATGATATTAGTCATGCATTCCAGAGTTAGGGGATGAAAATGGAAGTTTTTACTAAAATCCAGCTGAATCATACATTCTCTCCTGCTTCCCCAGCAGAGCAAACACACACTAAATAATAAGCAGTAAAATTGCCTGTATTTTTCTCAGGCAACAGCGCGTTACGGTGGAAACCCAGTTAAATACCACTGCTAACAGTAACAACTCTACACACACAGTAATTGCTGGTAATTGTTGGTTAAACTATATTGCCAACTGTATTGTACCAAAAAATGCAAATCATTAATCTAATACTTTCCTCATATGTGTAGATGAATCACAATATTCATCTACATGTAATCAATCCCTGTTTCCATCGGCCCATTTTTTGGTGTATTTATCTACTTATCCATTTGTCTGATTGATTAATTTATATTAATGTGTTTTTCCTCAGAAGTTACCCTGGTATGTGCTCGCATAACGTTAAAGAAGCAACAGACAGCATTTTTGCCTATATATATCATTATGAAAATAATGTGGGTTGCACAGGGTAGTGGCCACAGTAAAATCAGACTATCAGCGTTTACATAGGTTACTTAATGGCTTTGCAATCTTTGCAATAAGCTTCTGCCACCAGTGCCAAAATTTCACAGAAAAAATCTGCTTTACGGTAGGAGATTCGTCATGTATTGTGAAATTGGTCGGTCAGCCAATCAGGGACTGCAGCTGGTCCTTATGAGGAGTTGGGCATGAGATAGTTGAGTCAGGAGCACAATGGCAGACGGACAAAGTTTGGAGATAAGTGAAAAACAGCCTCCCAAAAGAAAACGAGCTCCTCTGTCTGAGGAAGCGAGGATGCACAAAAAGGAGAATGATAAAAGTAGAGAAAAAACAAGAGTAAACCTCAGTCAGGCGTTCAAGAGATGGAGGGAGCTCCGTGACCAAAGAGGCTTCAAAACCAAGTCCAGCTAGCTTTCTTTCTAATGGATCGGTAAGAAGCACGGCTAAATGTTAGCTAGACGAGAGAGGACTGTACTGTACTGGCTGCTAGTTCATTCCTAGCATCTCCGACCAGGAAAAGTGGAGTAAAATCCTCTCCTCCGCTCCCGTTTGTCTGGTGAACACCTCTCTTCTGTCAACACACTCTGCCAGCAGTTTAATAATATTGATGCCAGTTGTAACATTTGAATGTTTTAGTAGTAAGCCATGTTCTAAGCAGGATAATGTATAGTGAGACTGTTGAAAAATAACTCCCTGTGCGTATGGGTTCCATTCCCCTGTCGAGAGTTATTTTTCAACAGTCACCGGCTCACTATACATTATCCCTTATGTGTCTACTGTTGTTTGTACTGATACTGTACATATTGGTATAATTTACTGTGAGTTGTGCTGGTACTGTGCATTCTGGTATAATTATTTGCATTACTATTTGTTTTTTTCTTCAGATAAATCTGATAATTGTTGCTCGGTCTCTTTTACTCATTTATTTAGTAGAGTGTCCACACACCTTCTCATTCTACATATACATAGAGGTATACTGGTGGTTTTACAGCCTATAGTTTATTGATTATCTCTGATCCCCACAGTCAATTTGGTCTTTGCGACAGTGCGAGCAACACTGCTGACGCTAGGTGGCGCCAAGCTAACAAAACCCGAATCCTATCTGTTGCCTCTTTAATGTTTTAGAATGGCTAAAAAGGTACCCGGACAGTCAGGGTACCTTCAGGCAGTTAGTTTTTTCTTATTAAACCAAAAACAGAAAAACGGAAATACCATGGTTTTCCTGTTTTTTTCATTTTTGGTTTAAAACGAAGAAACTAAAAAAGGGCCGTTTTTTTTTAGAACGGCGGTGACATCAGAGGCGGAATTAACTTCAAAATAAAAGACAGGAAGATAAGATTGCCTGTAAAACTTATAAATATCCTATAAAACTTTCCCATGTATGTTTTATTTCCACTTACACCTGATGTTTTGCGCATTTTGAAAAGCTGCCTGCCATTGCTGTGAGGAACTTTTTATTCATAAAAATAGAAATAAAATGTTATGATAGCAAATTTTATGGCTACAGTAAAACTTGTTCAGCCATTACTTTGTTGTTCAGAGACTAATAAGGGAAATTGTCATGCATATTGTTACCGTGAAGGACGTATAGGGATTCCCTCAAAGGTTGTGTTTTAATATTCATTCCTGATCCTAGTGCTTTTTTTAAAAAAAAAAAAATCAAAAAAAAAAATCGATTCTTTGGATTAATGAATCGATTCGGAATTGTCAAAGAAAAGAACCGCGATTTTTCATGTGAATCGATTTTTTTCCCCCACCCCTAATAATGACGCTAATATAAAGGCATCAACGCAAACAGCTGGAAGAACACGAGAACAAAAGGAGCACAAAATTACATTTAGATTAAAGCAGATGAACTGTTTTCAAAAAAAAAAAAAAATTATAGCGATGGGCAATTTAGCAACACAATCTGCCTTTTTCATCAGCTGAGGCTTGAACTCACAACCTCTGAGACTCAGAATCAATTTCTATCTCACTGAGCTAATTAGTCAGGGACAATTCATGTGTAGCTTCACAAACTGACTAAGCCAGACGTGCAGGTTTAGCAGCCATCCATGCATGGAAAAGCAGATTTCAAACCACTGTAAAAAATTCAGTTATCGAAACAAAAAACTGAAAATACACATATTGCATCTAGACAGCATGGAGATGTTGGTAATTTATTTTAACAATGTTTGATTTGCTTCATAAGTGAAAAACTGATGTTTAACTAGTTGAGCTATGTGCAAAGTGAGAAGCCTCAGATGGTTTCACACTGAAGTATTGACACTCGATCTTTGTGCAAAGTTTGGTTTATTTAAGCATGAGAAAGCAGATTTTCTAGCAGAAAAAAGACTTGAAGATGCTGCACAGTGATCAGTCACGCTCAGGCAATTTTAAGCAATAAGCTGGAGCACAAGAAGATGATTACATTACAATGTGGATTATGCACCAGTTGAGGCTCGAACCTAAGACGGTCATCTACCGCTCTGAGCTAATTGGCAAGTAGCAACTCAACAGTGGCTTCACAAACTGAGTAAGCCATTCACTGTTGTGTAGGAAAGCAGCCATCCGTGCATGGAAAGGCAGATTTGAAACCACTGTAAAAAATTCAGTTTTTAAGACAAAAATCTGAAAATACACATATTGCATCTAGACAGCATGGAGATGTTGGTAATTTGTTTATAACAATGATTGATTTGCTCCATAAGTGAAAAACTGATGTTTAAAACTGCCATTTTTACATTGACTCCAATTGTTCACATTAGAGCAAAATTCAAAATGCTTTCAAAAATTCAGTTTTTGCCACACATCATCTACCATCACTCTAGAATTTTGTAATTTTTTTTTCATGAACATTGCATGTATATGTTTACAGTCAAACATTTTGATGCACTGTAGGCCAAAATCAAAAATCTGAGAAAAATAGTTTGTGTATGACAGAATTTGCAGAAGAATTTGCAAGTATATGTTTAAAGTATCATTTACAGTCAAACATTTTGATGCACTGTAGGCTCAATTTTTGATAAATAAAAAATCTGTGTGGATCGTTTGTGTAGGACAGTCTGAAGATGCTCTGTAGCAAGTTTGGTGTCAATTGAGCAAAAATTGTGGGAGGAAATAGGTTTAAGAAGTTTTACAGTTTTTGAAAAAAACAAAGTGATGAACTTCAAAATTTTTAATAGGTTTAAATGTACCAAAGTTTCTTCCGTATTGGGGCTACAGTTTGATGAAAGTTGTGAAGTTGTAGCACGTATGGTTGATTTGTTATGAATTTTCAAATTTTTGAACTTTAGACGCTTGCTGTAGCGCCACCATCAGGACTATTGGCTTGAGTTTACAGCTGAGGATATCTGGCATGGGACTGGACCTTTGTGCAAAGTTTGGTGAGTTTTCACCCATGGGAAGTATGATTTCCTCAGAAGAAAGAAGAAGAAGAAGAAGAAGAAGAATACCTAGGATTATAATAGTGTCCTGGCAGCTTAACTGCCCGGACCCTAAAAAGAAATGGTCAAAACAAAACAAATTCACAATTATAACTTCATTCAACTAAACAAGAACTATAAAATAAACTACGCTCTAATAACGAAAGGCACAGCCCAAATGTAAGTGACAGAGCACATTAGCCAATCAGAAGCAAAGGATCGCTGAGAGCCCGCCCACCAATGAACGAAATATGGAGTGGTAAATTTGTTTTTTGCAATAGGATCAGAAAACAAGAAATTGAGCTGAATTTTGTTTTTTCATTTTTTTGCCAAAAACAAAAAAAACGACTTGTTTCTGGTTTCTGATTGTGTCAGTTATTCCCAGAAAACAAACGGTTAAAAGGTACCTTGGTCGTACCCTGACCGTCCGTGTACGTTTTTAAGCCATTCTATAACATTGTCGTTATGCAAGCAAATACCAACATCTATGGAAGCCCATTTCTGCTACTTGATGGAAAAAAAAAAGATCTAATAACTCAAAATAATGAGATACTAAGTCAAAAATAATAAGATACTAAGTGGAAATAATGAGATACTATATCTCAAAATAATGATATACTATCTCAAAATACTGAGATACTAAGTTGAAAAAAATGAGATACTATCTCAAAAATAATGAGATACTAAGTCAAAAATAATGAGATACTATCTCAAAAATAATGAGATACTAAGTCAAAAATATTGAGATACTAAATCAAAAATAATGAAATACTAAGTCGAAATAATGAGATACTATATCTCAAAATTATAAGATACTAAGTCAAAAATATTGAGATACTAAATCAAAAATGATGAGATACTGAGTCGAAATACTGAGATACTATATCTCAAAATTATAAGATACTAAGTCATAATAATGAGATACTATCTCAAAAATAATGATACCAAGTCAAAAATAATGAGATACTATCTCAAAATGAGATACTAAGTCAAAATAATGAGATACTATCTTAAAATGAGATACTAAGTCAAAATAATGAGATACTAAGTCAAAAATAATGAGATACTATCTCAAAATAATGAGATACTAAGTCGAAATAATGAGATACTATATCTCAAAATTATAAGACACTAAGTCATAATAATGAGATACTATCTCAAAAATAATGATACCAAGTCAAAAATAATGAGATACTATCTCAAAATAATGAGATACTAAGTCAAAAATAATGAGATACTCAGTCCAATAATGAGGTGAATGAGTACAGTTACAGCCTTCGACAATCCATACTCTTCATCTCTCAGTCACAATGAATCCATACTTAGCCAAACAGAACACTTAAAATCAACACTATTTTACTACATTTTGTAATTTGTAGACTACTTAAGTAGCCAAACATACCCCATACATCACATTAAAGTGTAGTGTGTCGCAAATCTGATGTACATGAGTTATGACCTCATTGTTTTGAGTTAGTATCCCTCAATGATGTTATCCATCGTGACTGATAGATGAAGAGTATGGATTGTTGAAGGCTGTAACTGTACTCATTCACCTCATTATTTTGACTTAGTAAGTCATTATTTTGAGAAATATAGTATCTCATTATTTCAACGTAGTATCTCATTACTTTGAGATAGTATCTCATTTTGAGTTATTAAATCTTATTTTTTTACATCAAGTGGCGGAAATGGGCTTCCATATTGATGTGACATATGGGGTATGTTTGGCTACTTAAGTAGTCTACAACAGTGGTTCTCAAACTTTTTTCAGTGATGTACCCCCTTTGAAATATTTTTTCAGCCAAGTACCCCCTGACCAGCGCAAAACATTTTTTGTGGAAAAGAAAGAGGTACAGTGCTGTCCCATCAGTGTCTGATTTATTAAAGTTAAACAAACTTGTACCAATGTACCTGACAAATACTTTTAAATTGCAAACATTGCAAACATTGCATGTAGAAACAAAAAAGAAACAAACAGAAAACAGTGACCAATAGGAAGGCATAAAACCAGTCAAAACTCAAATATGCAAAACCCTGCTAATTTATATTGGTCTCTTTTGTAATGGTAGGAAATAAAAATATATATAAATAACTGAAAATGTGTTCACAAAAAGACAAATAATTAACTTAATTATAATAAAGATTTGTTCACAAAAAATAAATCATTAACTTAATTATAAATAAATAATATTTTGTTTACAAAAGGAAATTGATAACTTAATAATAAATAAAGATTTGCTCACAAAAAAAAATCATCAACTTAAAGTGCCCTCTTTTGGGATCAAAAAATGAAAATTGCAAGTTTTCATCACTTAGAATAGCATTGTTGCATTGAACTGAGTCTTTTGCACTTACGGTACATTTTAGTGAGAAAAATGGGCTTGTACCTCACTGAGGATCTTCTCAGTCTTCTGTCATTCTTGGTGGCAGGAAGGCAACTGCTGTGATCAAGCTCTTCTCCAGACACAGTCTGTTTCTTTGCTTTGTTTTGATCAGCGTCACTGCAGAGAAGGAGGCCTCACATAAATATATGGAGGCAAAGGGTAGCAGCTGCTCCAAAGCTTTCTGTCCCAGCTCAGGGTGCTCCTGCTTCACACACACCCAAAACTGCGTGAGAGTGGATGTGCCAAACTTCATCTGCAGGCCACGGTCAGATGCCACTTCCATCAGTTTTTCCTGATAAGTGACAGGGAGCTTGCTTCAGATAAGAGAAATGGGTTTCTCACCCAATCCAGCTGTGCAGATTTCTCCTCCATGTCAGGAAAGTAGGAATGAAAACCATTTATCAAGTTAGCCAAATGTCCCACTATGACTAACTTCACCAGAGCTGTCTCCACATCCTCATTGGAGAGAAAAGCATCCACCTGAGGAAAGCAGGTGAAATCCTCCTGAGCACATGCCCTTTTCCACAGCTCTGCTTTCTTCAGGAAACCACCCAGCTTGTCATACAGGTTCAGGATGCTGGTGTCCTTGCCCTGCAGAGACACATTAAGTTCATTCAGTTTGCTGAATATATCTGCCAGATATAATAGCTTTGCAAGCCAGTCCGTGTCCTCAAACAAGGTGGCATGGGGAGATCCGTCCTCTGTCAGAAAGGTGTGCACTTCAGATCGTAATTCCAACAGCCTGTTGAGTATTCTCCCTCTCGAGAGCCAGCACACTTCTGTATGCAGGAGCAGTTGTGTGTGTTCAGCTCCCATATTTTCACAGAGGCGGCGGAACAAACGTGCATTAAGTGGCCTTGACTTGATGAAGTTTATCACTTTACTGCTGTCGTTCAAAACATCATGCAACACAGGGCTCATTTTCTTGGACGCCAATGCTTCACACAGTGAAGTCCACTTAATGTCGGGGTTTTCTTTTTTAATCCGCGCTATGAGCCCTTTCCCACTGCCTGTCATTGATGCAGCCGCATCGGTGCAGGAGTTGTAGCACCAGAGGTGAAGCACACGCATGAAAAATAATTTTCATATGCGTGAAACTTTTTTGTATGCTTGCAAAGCACAGCCTGCTGGGATGTTTCTATGTATCTACTGGCACCAGAAGGGCTCTTTAGGACTAAGTACATACAGTACATGTGTGCACAGTATGAGCAGGTGAAATGTCTAGCTTACATATGAGGTGTCTCAAGATTTACATACAATTGTATTGAATATAATAAAAGTAAAAAGTCACTTGACATGCTGCTGTTTTGTGCTATGACCTATTTAAGTGTTGGAAGTTGTTATTTACGTGACAACGCCTGAACGCAACACAAGCTCAGCATGAGTGTCGTGCTGAGCTGCTGTGCGAGCAGTGTTTGTCTGTACGTAACAGCAGTCTGTTGGTTATTTACACACTGTCCATAACAATAACTTTGTCAGCTGACAAACTGCACCGGGCTCGGGGTCAGGTTTGGTCAGGAAAATGCGTCCCGAGCCGCTCTAGCGTGCTCACCTGTGTGTGTGTGGCGGAACTCCGCCGTGCGCGATACAGAGAGCAGAGGAGAATTGTTAACGCGTGACCATGTAGAGACAGAAATGACACGATGACATAACACCATAAATAGTATGTTGTTATGTTATTATATGAAGCGTCCGTCGCGCAAAATAATATCAATGGGGGCTGTGGGCAGGACATTGTTACACAGCTGTGCCTGTGACTTCAGGCAGAGAGACCGCTGCATCAGAGCAGAAGGAGCACGTTTTAAAATACATTTATTTTATCAATTAGTTATTAACTTTTACTATTTTTAGCAACTTGCCCGATCGGGCAAGTGAGTTGTTAGTTTACATGCCCGACCTTGAGTTTTACTTGCCCCGGGCAATCGGGCAATCCTTATTGTTGAGCCCTGAGAGGCCTCCAGGGCTTTGGCTGATGTAGTGGAGGCTTTTCGCATGTTGTCTTTGGATGACTTGAAGTCAGAAAGTTTCCTCTTAAAGAAGTCTGGTGGCTTACCAACATGACATCCATGTTTTGTGGTGAGATGCCGCTGTAGATGTGCTGGCTTCATGCTAGCGTTGGCTAATTTCTCCCCGCAAAAAAAACATAGTGCCTTGGGCGGGTTGCAACTCGTGGACGTAAATCCCATTAAAACGTAATCTTCCATGTACTGTCGGTATTTCGTCGGCTCTGGTTTCGCCTTCTTATTCACTTGTTTCTCTGTGTTTTCTGCAGCATTGCTGCTGTGCTTCAGCCACAACTCCATCATTACAGTGCGTCTTCAGGTGGCGGCAGGTCATTGACAAGTGATGCATTTTAGGTCAATGGGTCAAACCAACTTGGTTTGGGGAGAGTCCGTTTTTTTAAGGATATTAAAATTGAATACTGAATATAAAATTCAGTGTATAAACATGCATTTGTATTTTATTGAACTTTTTATAATATAATTATTTCTCAAGACTTATTATTAGGCCTACTGCTTTTTTTAAATATATATTTTTTTAAATCTCACGTACCCCCTGGAGTACCTCCACGTACCCCCAGGGGTACGCGTACCCCCATTTGAGAACCACTGATCTACAAATTACAAAATGTAGTAAAATAGTGTTGATTTTAAGTGTTTTGTTTGGCTAAGACATAAAGTTAAATGAAATGTCAACATTAACTTTATGTCTTTACGTCAATGCATCAGCTGCACAGTGTTTCACCTGCACATCACCATATCAGTAGTTCACACTCACCATCCCCCTTCCCTTCGCCTCTCATCATCTCCTCACTATGGTAGACTTTTAGTGGCTTACAGCTATACGCATTGCTATACAGCCCCTTTGGGTCCAGTCGTCTCCTTCTTTTCCACCTCTCACTCTGGCAGGGCTGACTCTTTTTTTTCTTAAGAGACTGAAGACTTGATCCTCTAATATCCCTGGACCATTCTTCTTTTGCTTTTTACTGATAGTTTCAATTCACACAATTACAGATATAACTCACACATAGATTTATTAAACATTTGATCCACACAGAACTTGATGTTTATAGCAATTGAACATCGTAGTCCTCTCTCTAACTTTAATCAGCTCCACAACAATCCTCAACACATCCTGCATTGTGCCCTGCATGTATCCACTGAGTTTTGTTCACATCTGCACTCTGAATGTGCATTTACTGAAATGCTGCATGTGATGTAATGATCAAACATGTGTGGTTGGTCAAACTCCTTTAGACAACATTCACCCAGCTAAAGTGACTATGGTCAGCTTTGTGAAGCTTGAAAACCACTTGCTGTTGCATGCTGCTTTGATATTGGGCAAGTGAGCCTCCTTCTTCTGTTGGCTGTGAAACGGAGCAGACCCGGGACTGCTACTTGTTGTTTTTGTTTTACTGTTATGATTAAAATACTGTTTTAGTTTTTTAAAGCTGTAATACAAATTCATATGTCTTGAGGGAAAAATTAATTAATATGTGACTGTTGCATTATAGGTAGATATCGTGTATCATCAAGACTGTTGTCATAAATACATTTTTAAACATTGTTATTATAACATAACATACCAACAGTGTAGTTAGTCTAGTTTGTGCATGGACTGTAGCATTTAGTAAAAACAGAGACAATATGTAAACTCAGTGTATGTGTAAATCTACACTCCTTCCCCCAAGCAAACACACACATAGCTGCCCTTTTAAGGACACACATGGGACAACAGAATATCAACCATGTTTTTAATAATGGGAGGTGGTGGGTGGATGTTGTGTGGCAGGTGGTGGGCCAGGACCATCGACCAGGCATCGATCAGATGAACATCCATTCCTTTAAACATGGCTCTGAGCACCTTATAACGCTGCAACGAGTACCAGTCACTGAACATTAGCGAAAGATCAAATGTCAAAGCTCTGGGGTTTCCTGTCCGGATGATAACCACTGTCCCTGGAGCCCTGGTCAGCAGCCGCACTACTGCCCTGCGGATGCCCCGCAGCCGCCGGATGTACACCTCCATGGGGAAGGGGGTGAAGTGAGCCCAGATGCCAAAAACTACGATGGTGTCAGTGCCTCCTGTTAAGGCATCTATTTCATTTGCAATGTAATGAAGCTTGGTAGTTGGGGTCGTGGTAAAACTGACTATAGGAGGACCGTGGCAGTGGAATGTCACCATGATGTTGTTTGCATTGTCTATGGCCATGAAAGGTCCAAATTTCCTCGCGCTGTGCAGGTTAAACTCCTTAAGATCTGAAAGTATACAATGGGAACAGATTAAGCTGTAGTGTGAACAAAATCAAACTGTTGTCAAAATCTCCGCCAATCAGGTACCTGGTAGTTTTTCGTTGAGGAATTCAAACCACTGTCTGACAGTGGAGTCTCCATACAGGTGGATCATCTTGCCTTTCAGACACTTTGTGATGGCGGAGGAGGTGTTGAACTGGTGAACTGTGGTTCCATCTAGCGCTCGCCATGCACCCTGGTAGTAATAGCCAGAGGGTCCAGATGTCACACTGCTACTCTTCACCTCTGGTTGACCTGAGAGGAAGTAATAGGTGGGGTTATTCTTAGGGGTCAAGACAATTTGAACTGATCAATCTGAAGACATCATACAGTGTCTTACAAAAAAAAAAAAAAAAAAGGCTTTGGTTGGGTTTCTGTTGTAGAAACAGATTGTGTTTCTCTTTTTGTGCTCTTACTATTTTAATTATTATTATTTTTTCTGTCAATTTAAACTGTGTTTGATGTTGTTATCTTAGTATATAATGACGAAAACTCTGTCTGTGGGTGTGTGTCTCTGTTCCACGTTTTTCTCCTCACTGACTTGGTCAATCCATGTGAAATTTGGCACAGTGGTAGAGGGTCATGGGAGGATGTGAATGAAGCAATATTACATCAATTGGCCAAAGGGGGGTGCTATTGCAACCGACTGAAATTGCAAACTTTGAATGGGCATATCTCATGTCCTGTATGTTGTAGAGACATGAAACTTTGCACAGAGGTGCCTCTCCTCATGAGGAACAAATTTGCCTCAAGAATCCATAACTTCCGGTTATAAAGATTTTCCGCCATTTTGAAGTTTTTGAAAAACACTTCAAATCAATATCTTCCTAGGAAGTTTGACCGATCTGCATGAAACTCTGTGAACATAATCTAGGGACCAATATCTAAAGTTCCCTCTTGGCAAAAGTTGGAAAACTTACTAAAACTGAGCTTCTATAAGGCAAAGAATATTGCGGAGGGCGTGGCTCTTCACATAAAGGTGTGTAACATCTCAAGGGTTTCACCGACTGATTGCTGTGGCTCCCCCTGTGGCTGAATGTTTTTTTTTTTCCCTCAAATTTTTGGTATGACTAAGTCATGGTACGGTATGCTGTACATAATCATGGAAACTGTCAGTGTGTCATTCTGTCAGTCAGTCATTCTGTCTGTCCCACGTTTTTCTACTCACTGACGGGTCAATGTATGTGAAACTGCACATAGGCATTGAGGATTGCCATAGATAGAAGGTGACAAAGCTACCAATGGGTATGGACTAGTACCTTAAATTAAGATAAGTCCATGCTTAGTAAACCAAGAGTCTTTTACCGGATCCTGGTATTTCACCAAGAAAAACAAAAGTTATATAATTGCAGCAGTTGTTACTGCACAGCCAAACGAACGGAGAGCTGTGCTGCTCAGTGATCACACATCTTGCAAGATCAGTGGTTCAACTCCAGACTGCTGCAATGCAGTGCAGTCAGGCTACAGGATTTTTCAAGCAGTTCACTTCACAGTGAAGTATTTACAGCGATGCATTTTAGCTGTCAGCATTCACACTGCATTTTCTGCAAGCAATGCATTTTCTAGTTTATTAGCCTGAATGCATGTTATCCAAATTCTTATTATCATTCTGTTTTTATACAGTTCTTCACCTGGATGCTTTGAGCTATGAAAAACATTCAAATGTCAAAATGTTCAGCTCTTCAATGACATTGTGCCTTTATTCAGCCTTTGTCCAGCATTTATATAATTTTTTTAAATATTAAGTTTTTTTCAAAAAACTTTTCAATGTAAGGTCAATGAGTATATTGGGGAACTGATGGTCGTCTTTCTGAATCCTGTCTGCAGCTACTTCTTCTATTAATACTAGTGCTACTACTACTGCTAGTATGCATCAAGTCAAAGTCAAGTCCAGTCTTTCGTTACTGTAAGTCATGCAAGTCTTAATTCCTCAAGTTTGTGACTCAAGTTGGAGCTGAGTCATATGAATCGAGTCCCCCACCTCTGGTGGGGAGCACGAATAGATTTGGAAAATTGCTGTTGTAATAGCAGCTGGCAGCAGTCACAGCTGGGAGCAGCAGAAGGTAACAGCTTAAAGGCTCAGCCAAGGCTAATGAATCAGGTGAGGAAAAAAGGGACATGTTTTTCATCTTAGGTCCATCTCCATCCTCTGCCCCATCCGCTGTGCCCAATGTCTCCTCTGTGTCTGCTGCAACCGCAGCTCTACCTGGTAAGTTATCAACAAAACAGCCTTTGTAATTGCTCAGTGTACTGCAGAACATAAGATGAATCTGAGATGAATCATTTTTAATATAAGATATAATCGTATGAAAAGGGACATGTTTTTAGACAAATGCATATTATTTCAAAACTTTTCAAGCAATTTTCAGTTGTTCCACTAACATTGTTTTCTTATTACAAGCTATAGCTGTACTATTTTACTTAGAACACAACCAGCATAATTTTTAAGTATAATATGACATCTAACGTGACTAGCTTTTGTTTAGGGGTGTCCCCAACTAAGAATTTTCATAGTCAAATCTGATTTGACAGATTTTTCCTTTAGCCGACTTATTATATTGTTTTCCCCCTCATTGATTAATGAGCTCATTTGCGTCAGTTTCCACTCCAGAGGAAAGAGCGAAAACACCCAAATAAACAAATTTATTTCTTCAGTTGCCATAATAAGATAATAATAATAAAAGTAAAAGGGTTATCATTTTATCTTTATCTTTATTCCTTTCACTTCATCAAGGTATGATGCTCTAGATGAGCGCAGACACGCTGCAGCCTCATCCATGTTTTTAACAGAAGTCGTTTCTGACTCGTCAGAACTTGCCATTTCATTCACAAATAAACATCCAAAAACATCATCAAAAGGCTTAGAAACAGTTTTCCTTCTTTCTGACTTTAAGATATTTCATTAATCAACTCAGGTTCATACAAGTTCATCCACACGGACCGTGCCTCACCGCTCTCAATTGTTTGGCCACGTCAAACAAAAAGTAGCCAAATAAAAAAATCAGAGTCTATCAAGAAAACAATCAGCGGTGAAATTCGTTTCAAGACACTTCAGGTAAACGAATAATCCTTCAAAAAAGTTTGATTTGAGAGCACATACCTCCTCCAAAGTGTTTGTTTATGTGCTCCGCCACCGTAAATCACCGTAGGCTTCGATGCTGCTCTGATGGTCCTGCAGTGCACTCACTCACCTCAGCTTATTTGGATCAAGCAACTGGGTGATTTATTCATGTACAGTAATGATTATGCCTACTGATTAAACGCACGCATCATTTTAAATTTTTCATTAACAGTAATTAGGCTGATGTTTGTATCAAAATAGGCTATATATCAAACAAATACATTCTATGTCAAATCAAGATGTTCAGCAGCAGTGAGCACCCCCATATAGTCAGAATGGTACAGTCTTGTTTCATAACCACATTTTGCGACGATTTGACGGCTAGACTGGCAGTCGAATCAGACTTCTCCGAATCGAATCACTGAATCATCGACTATTTGGGGTCACCCCTACCCTACTTTTGTTGTTTTTCATCTTAGGTCCATCTCCATTCTTTGCTCCATCTACTGTGCCCACTGTTCCCTCTGTGTTGCAGTTTATTTAAAACAAAAAATAATAAAGCAGATTGTGTTTACAGTAAATGATTGGTTTATTTTGTTACTTTTAGTTGGCCTAGATGACATTTGGTATCCCACTTAGTACTATATTACTTTGAATATTAAGTGTAAATCAACCCCCGGCTGCTCTTGTAGCTGAATTTGCTACCATTTCAGATTAAAAACCATAAATGGGTAAAACTTGCCAGGCTCTTTGAGGTTTTATGTATTGATTCTCTGTGTGGCCGGTAGGGGGAGTTGCTGACTTTGCCAAATATTAATTGAAAGATTTTTCAGCAAATTTGCAAATCTGTTGTCTGCTTCCATGGCCTTAATCACTGTGGATTACAATCTAACTGCAACAAAAAGTTCTCACTTTTAGTTTTACAAGTGCATCTGTAATGACAGAGTAGGACATGAAATAAGTTATAGTAGGTGTGTGAATGATCAATAATCAGTATTATTGGCAGTAATAGAGGGCCCCAAAATCAAATTTTGCTTAGGGTCCCACGGAGGCTTGGGCCGGCCCTGATCTCTGCACTAATCCAGACTGTTTGCAACACAAATCACATCCACATCGACTCATGAACAAATAGGCTTTCAACAGAGCTACACCCAAAGAGGCATCTCAAAGTTCCCGCTTCTTTTCCTTTATCTTTGTCCTGACCACACGGTCAGACAAACACCTCACCCGATCTGAAGCCAGCTTTGATTCGGCCATCTTGTAGTTCTCTTGTCAGCCATTTTGTCACACACGCACGCACACACACGCACACACACACACACACACACACACAAACACACACACACCCGTGCGCACACACACACACACACACACACACACACACACACACACACACACAAACACACACACACACGCCAAGCTTGTATAGTTAGTCAGAATTTGTGTGTTTTGGTTTTGCTTTGCTTACTTTGTGAATAAATATAATTCTCTGGAATCATACCTGCTGTCTGTTTAATGTTGCACAAGAGTAAATGAATAGTCAACCTCTGCTGCGTCAAGAACTCCAAAATCCTTCAGGCTTTACTGTTAATTTTGGTTGTTGTCATTAATTTAATTATTAATCAAAACTCCAAATTAATAGTTTAGCGTATTTTATGAGACTGTTATCTTTAACTGGTTATCATTTTCCCTTTACGGGAATGGTGCCCCATGAGGTGATTTAATGTTAATTAAGTCACATTATTTAACATAATTATTAATTATTATTAATAATTATTAATTATTTCCGATAGCCAATTTACAACTTTAATGGTGTCCCCTTGGTGACGCCCTGAATTTATGTTCCCTGTGGAGGTTCATCAAATTTCAGTGTAGTTTTCCATGCTCTCAGCATTGTCAAATTGGCTGAATACATCTCCTACAGGGGAATGCTAGCTAGACAACAATCGTAAGTTGTGTACAAACAGGCTTTTGCTGGCTGTTTTACATTGTCTGTACCAAATTTAGTTTTGAGTTACAGACCATGGTGACAGTAGTAAAAATTGAGCATTACCTGTCTTTTTTGGCAACACAGTGACATTGGCAGGTCCTGAAGCTTGAATGTAGACTTTTAAGTTGACACCACTAAAGAAAAGCACACACACATGAACAACATGAATACAACAATGGTGGACACAAATTTAGAATCATTTCATAAAGTTAGAAAAATTAAGCACTAAAATAGGAAACACCTCCTTAACTTAACCTCTAAAAATTTGTGAATTAAAATTGCACTTATTAAAAGGTGCCACTAGATGTACACTCCCCCTTCCATCCACTACTGTCAACACATTGCTGTTGCCTGAAGCACAAGTAATTGCCAGTTTGTTCCACAGCCTGCATATTTCATGGTCGAGTTGACAGACAGACTCAGTCATGTCAAGGGCTGAATCTTTCATGGCTGAGTAATGAATTAATTTTATAGAATGTACAGCTACACATAAGCTACAGATTTAGGTTGTGTGGTGGTGTTACAAGAATTATGTAATATAATCTAGCATTACGGTAATAGTATGATATGGCTAGGTAACAAGTGCCATGGCAAAAAATAAAGTTTCACCCTTTTTGGTTCAACATGTCATCATATTTGAGAGGGAGAAAGGCAACTGATTTGAACTCCAGACAAGGAAAGTAAATGCTTTTTATATCAATAGGCTAAAACCTTTTTCTTTTTTCATCTCTAATTTCTGGGACCGACCTATAGTAATGTTATTCTCATGACTTGCACTGCTCTCATTCTCTTTTTAAAAATAAAACCTGTTGTCCTTCTGCCTCTCCCTCCTCTAGAAGACTATGGCTGCAGAAATGTAAGCTCCATAGTGGGGGGAGAGTCTACCTGCACACACAATCACGCATGTACACAGATAGACTCCAGGTAATGCTCAAGCACCTACCCTTTAAGCCTCTGACTGGATAAGCGCCCTTTTGCAAGACATGTTTTTTTATTTATTCTAATAATTCTAAGTTGTTGTTTTTTTCTTTTTTCTCATTTGGCCCATGGCACCAATTCTCAGTTAAAAGTGTGTTGTATGCCTGACAACTGTTTGGGTTAGCCCTGCCCCTCTGTCTTCAACCTCCACTACAGTTAACACGCAAATTAACACTTATTTTGAAAATAATTATGACAATTAGGGGATGACTATTTAAAAAAGAAAGAGAAGGGGAAGAAAATGAGGGGATAAGGAAACAAATTGAAAGGAGGAGAACAAAGGAAAAGAGTGATAGTTGCAACTGAACATGGGCCTACTTTGTAGTTTTGAAGGAAGATGGTTGGTTTATTATTTTATGTATTCAGAGAGCAGTATTATTATTTAAAATGATTATTTATTGCATAGACCACTAAAGGGTGCACAGTGCAGCACTATTTTCTTTGTTGTTACCTAAGACAAATGATGTGTAAATGATGTGTAGTGAATGGTGCTATTTTTACTAATTGCTAGGTGCAAATAGTATAGATCTTAAGCATACATTAAAAAGAAAAAAGAAACATCTGCACATGTGCTCCTGAGGTCTATGTTCATGCAGTAGTATATGCCCCACAAAAAGTCTGTGTACATCCCTGAACATAAATACAGGGCTAACTGTTAGCATCACACTAACATTACTTAATGGTTATTATGGGTTTAGCAACAAAGTTGAGCAGCTTTAGTGTTGGTGTGAGTTCGTTGGGACCATTTAACGGCTCAGTGTCAGATGTTAGCCGCTGCTGTTGTGTTAGCTCTTGCTAACTAGGCAGACGTTAAACCAGGCCTCTGGGAACACAGCTTAGTCCTACTTACAAGTTTTCCTAGTGGGCACTTAAAGCATTGCAGCAAAACAAATTCCCTGCAGTCCCAAGAGCATTTCTCCCAAGAACATCACTGTAAAAGAGACATCTATTAAACTGTTAACAGGACACCTTGAGCTGCAATCAAGGACAATTATGGTATTATGAATTTTTGTTCCATGGAGGCTTTTATTTTGCACCTTTCTATAAAAGTTCTGTGGATGTTTTTTTCTCTGAGCTCTACAGAGCACTGTAGCATCTTTTAGCTCATTTGTTCAGTTTTGCAGCTCATAGATTTTCACAGTTCTCATCAACATATTTTATCAGATGCAGCAGTCAGCTGTTTTCATCAAAGAACCCCAAATTATCCAGTTATGCACTACTTACTACTGAACAGCAGACAGACAAAGTTAGCAATTAATTGGTGAACACAGCAGAGCATTTAGCAGCTAAGTCAGATATTTCACTCTGGAGTTGGTGGAGACTAAACTAGAACCAAAGAGAGAATCAATATTACACTCACATTTGCCATTAACAGCATTCTAAAAGAATGCTGTTGTTGCCAAATGTCTACTAGATGTAAATAGGAAATGTAATCAAAATTGGCTGCAACACAAGCCCAAAGCATGATCGAACCACCCCCATGTGTAACAGTTAACAAGTGTTCTTTTTATGAAATTCTGCATCCTTTTTTTCCCCAAACATACCTTTGCTCACTGCGTCCACAAAGTTCTATTTTAACTTCATCAGTCCAAAGGACCTGTTTCCAAAAAGCACAGGTGTACAGGTGGCACTGCACAGTAGAACAGTGCACCACCACCACAGAGTCTGATAAATCTGAAGGGGGGTTTGATTTGCCTTCCTAGCAATCCTATGAGCAGCTCTCTCAGAAAGTTTTCCTGGTCATCCAGACCTCAACTTGACCTCCACACTTGCTGTTAACTGCCATTTCTTAATTACATTACTAACTGAGGAAACAGCTACCTGAGACCACTTTGCTATCTTCTTATAGTGTTCTCCTGCTTTGTGTAAGTAATTTTAGTTTTAAGAGTGCTAGGCAGCTGTTTGGAGGAGCCCATGGCTGTTGATTGGCAGGACAAGGTTTAAGGAGTCAGAGTATTTATAAAGCTTTAACATTTGCATCACCATTTGCATCACCTGGCCTTTCCTAATGATGACTGTGAACAAGCCATAGCCCTAACAAGCTAGTCATGGTCCAAAACCCTGGTAAAAGTTGTCTGAAAGCTCAAATGTCTTGTGGTGCCCAAATTTTTGCATGGTGCTCGTTTCTTTTTTCACTCTAAAACTGTACAAAACGTAATACACTAATCTTGCTTGAAATATTGAAGAGCATGTTTCATCCTTAACTTCCTTATCTTGCCTTTTGAAGATCAGTTCATCTTCTACATACTTGACTATCCACATTAAACAAAATTTCGATCAGGGGGACCCACACTTTTGCATGCCACTGTATGCTGCCATCCAGACAACATCTTTTTCAGGGACATCCCTGCTTATTCCAACAAAACAATGCTGAGCCACATTCTACACGTTACAACAGTGTGGCTTTGTCGTAAACGACTGCAGGTACTAAACTGGCCTGCCTGCATTCCAGACCTATCTCCCATCAAGCATGTGTGGCGCATTATGAAGCACAAAACGAGACAATGGAGACCCTGGGCTGTTGAGCCACTGAAATCACATATAAAGCAAGAATGGGAAAGCCCTTATGGGAAATGCCGCCCCTAGCACCAGGGGTCGCGTTAACCGGATATTCTCGGTCATTTTACAACAATGACCGAAAAATCTGAAGGCCGTCGGTCATTTGACTGGTTGCAATTACCACCCCTGCCCACTTGGCGGCGGAGTGCACAGCCAGTGGCTGCCGTTTTCACACTGCAGAGAAAAAGTCATTCATCTGCTTCATGTAGCGTTGTTAACATAACGGCCTGGACACACCGGACGCGTAGTGCCGCAGAAGTCCTGCGAGTATACTCGCAGGCGCTTGACTGTCCACACAGGCAGCGCATTTCTCCTGCGCTCTCCACGCCGGTTAAACATCGACTCCACTCGTCTGTTCCCGTCAGTACTCGTTTCTTCACTTCAACAGGTCATTTTAAACATGGGTAAGTCCATATTTTAATTGTTTTTTATAATGTAATAAGTTAATGACAATTTGTCATTGCATATCCATGTACTGAGCGTGTTGGATAAACACTGAATGAATAGGGCATATTGTTCTGACCATTTTATTTATGTAGTCTGCAGGCTCAGTGACACAAAATTAAAATTGTAATGAAGTGATTATGGTATTGGAAAATGTGTTCGATTATGCACTGTTGTGTTATTTTAAATTATAAACATGGTATTCCCTCACGTTCCTCAGTGCATGCTGTTGTTATTTTATTTTGAAAATTGGCCAGATTCTCTCGTCTTTTCTGTGTTCGACTTCCTGTTTGGTACGATCCGCTCTATCCAGCTTGACAGAAGCGCTTGCGGCTCGCATGTAGACCAGACGCCGAACTGAAGCACTGCGGTGTGTGGATGTCTGTTCATCTTTTCGTTCATGTCCTTATTAATGCACACTTTATAACTTGCTTGTTGGATTTATTAAAAACAAACGAATGAAAACTAAATGTCTTTGAATATCTTTATTATCATTTAAAAACGAAATTAAAATGACTGGTAAAAATAGATTATGACCGGATTTTTACGACCCTGTCGGTCAAAATGACCGGCAACCAAAAAGTCTAGCGCAACCTCTGCCTAGCACACACTGGAATTGCTTGCAGCTTGTCAACAGATGACCATGCAAAGGTTTTACTACTTTTATGGAAAGATCTATAATTCCTCCACCTCTGCATTAGCTTAAAAATCATGTGTGGACAGCCCATTAAGAAACTTTATTTTTCATCTGAAGAGCCAATGTCCTGAGCTATGACAGAGTTATCTTTGCATCAATGGTAAGGAGAAGAGTCGAGCTGCTACAGGAACAGAGTAACAGGGCTGCTACAGGAGCTGGTATGTACAAGCAGAGAGCGTGTGGGAGAAAAATGTGTTTAATTCCTGAGGCAACAAGGCTGGAAATAGGACAGTGGCGTGAAGTGCCGCTGGGTAGTGCGTCCAGGAGCGGCGACCAGTGTGTTTTGGCCTTTAGTGTCCTCAGTTCCCTAACACTTACAAAGTGTTGTTAAATAAAGGGGATGTAACATAGTGATAAACATGCCTCTGTCCCAAGGTTTTTGGAATGTGTTGTAGGCATCAAATTCAGAATGAGTATTTATGTTTTTATTAAAAAGTTTATGAGTTTGAACGTTTAATATTTTGTAGACTGTAGAAATATCTGTATACCTTTAGGGTGTATTCAATTAAATTTATGTCAAAAAGGATTTGGAAATCATTGCATTCTGATTTTATATACATTTTACACAGAGTCCCAACTTTTTTGGCACCAAAGTTGGGTGTTCTGCAGTGAGCGGGCACCTAGCCAATTTTCGTGGTGGCCAATCAGTGGAACTTCAACTTCTAGGTCTGTCACATGATGCCCTTTGACCCAAAAATACTTTTTCTCATTGACTTACAATGAGAAAAAGATCTCTGTAAATCAGTGGACACATTTTTTTGAATGTCACAAATGACTCATTTCACTAACATTAAATAACAATTAGAAAGTCTAGAAGAGACTTTTGAATTATTTTATCCCCGTTCAAGTTAACAGAGTACAAAACCTGGAGTAGCCAGCTCAGCCAGTGGAGATGTCTACTGTGTCTGCGCCATGGATCACACAAGGGAGAAGCAGTGCCTGTCATCCAGGTAATTTTATACGTGGCAGATGAACCATTTTCTGAGCAATATTCATATGAATAACTGGGGCCTTGCTGCCAATGCTGTATCAAGGTCTCTTTATACATCCATGGTGGCGACCCATTGCTGTTTCCAGCGGTTCTTTAAACACGAAAAGTGATTGTTTCTTGCCAAGAAATCACAGTTTTCTTGCCTGGATAGTGCCCCACAAACCAGGTATTTTAAGCCAAAACGTGGTCTTTGACATATTTGCTACATGATAACATGCAAATTGTAGTGTAATGTACTGATTTACTGAAGACATATACTGTACCTTTTAGTTGACTTTTAAAAGATATGTGTTGAAGCAATTTACTCTGTGCACTGACAAATCACACACTGGTTTATTATTTCATGTATTCCTATGACACACACTCACTGAGCATTTAAGCATTGTGGTGGAGAAGTACCTAGGCATCATTTCTAAAAATAGCATGAGGATGGGCTCAGAAACACTGGTGGAAAGTTAGGGGAATTACAGCTTGTCCTGAGAATGACCCTAGTAAGAGGAGGCAGTCTTAGATTGTCTAGGAAAAACATTGCGAGTACGAGTAAAGAGGTGGGGTTTAGGATGAAAGGAGAAAAAGTGAAGGCTCAGCAGAAATATGACACCGTTATGGTGGTAGGATGAAAGGAAAAAAAGTGTAAACTCAGCAGAAGTGGGATATCGTTACAATCAGAGCCAAGTGGGAAGGATTATGAAAGAGATGACTCTGCAGAAAATCTTCACAATAAATACGAATGTGCAAACAAAGAAATTTCAGTCTTGCTCCGGTGCTTGACTCATTGAGTTGTGATGTGTTTGTTGCCTGCGAGCACATTAAACTCAGTTGCATCTGATTCTACGTGTCTCCAGTGATTTTTTTGACCTCTGAGTATTTGAGTTTTTGATATCTAATGGAAGACAAAGAAAGTCCGTTTGAGAAGAGAAGAGCGAGGTCGCGAGCTTTCTGGCACGGCTCGGGACCTTGACTTTTTTGCTTCAACAAAATATGGTGTATCAGTGGTTAGCGGGAACACAAAACCAACATTTTTTTCTGGCAGTTGGGTTGGTTACAAAGGTAGCACTGGATGAATGTTAATAGAAGGTATACAAAATGCCAGTCCTGTCTCTGTTCCCTTACCTTCGAAATAGCTTCCCCTCATTGGCTGTGATGAATCCACCTTTTTGTCTCCCAGCATGGTCAATCCTGGCATCACAGCTCAGGTTCTTTGGCTTGTAGCAGAACCAAGGCTCGCCTGAACGGGGGTCAGTGTAGTTGCACAGCAGCTGGTGGGTTGGACGTAGGCAGACGTTACAGACAGCAGTTTCAGAGAGTGAGCCTGAGCGGAACAGGCTGTGGAAGTAAATTCTGTCAGGATGTTCTTTGTTCAGCCTTTTCAGCACTGGGATAGCCTCACCAGGATGAACCAGCGTCACCTGATTGGATAAAAAACCAGAGTTTTCACCAAGTCCAAGTCATGTTGAGTCATATTAATAAAGACAAATAAAATCAAAACCATTCAAAAATGACAATCTCTCAAAAACTGTCTAAATTCACTAAACCACTCCCCCAAATAGTGACTGTCCAATCATAACCTGGCAACTGTAACTAGGAATTTCAGATCTGTCAAGCTTTGCATTTCTCCATACTTGAAGTGGTGTGAATAGTAAGAGAAATACTCTGCATTTAAAGCGTTTAGAGAAGGTCGTCTTGTCTAAAACCATAATAGGGAAAAGTGTAAGAAATTAATTATTATAATTAAGTGGTTGCCTGCTCTGATATAATTGCTATTTTTAGTTAGTGATGTTAGAAGCCCTGTCCTGTTCTGTTCAATTGGATTTTATCTAGTTATTCAGACAACACGTACACCATACACATTACCCAAACAGGGTTATGTTAGTATGATACACTCCGATCTTATATTTCCCTATCATACCCCTAAGACTAGGACTGCAATACAAGAACAAACCTGTTACTTTATTTCCATGTCTTTGCTATTGCTCATCAAGTGGTGAGGATGCCTCACTGTTTTATCCCAATATCATATATGTAGCTATCAAGTGCATGTTTAAAACTTGTTTTACAGCTGATTTTTTTTTTTTTTTTTTTTTTTTTGCTAGGGAAAATTTTAAGCTGAGAAGATTTACAATCAGCTTAGGTCCAGCTTTTGTATAAAATGAAAAAGTCCCATTGTTTCTAAAATGTTAAAATGTGAGGGCTGAATCTGCCATCAAAAGTTGACAGGCAGAGCAACAGTAACTTCAGGGGACGGAGTTTAGTAAACAATCAAATAGAACATGACAATGGCCCTGAGGGTCAAAACACAACTACATTTCTCAGTACAAAACAACATTTTCACAAAACAGGACAAAATTTAAGACAACAAGACATTTTGGAAAACACAACAACATTTTACAAAACAGTACAACAATTCAGAAAACAATACAGTAATTAGGAAAACGAAACATTTGGTGAGACTCAAACCGAAAAGGTAGTTATTGGACAAGGATTCCTTGAGGCTGATTGGATACACTGTCTGTTAGTCTGTGACAAATATAAGTACTTCTTCTTCTGTATGATTTCCAGTGGACTGGATGCCTTGCAGCACATTGTTGTCTCTTGAGGTGCTGACACACCAAACCAACATCAAAGAACTAGCGGCGACGAAAGCCAACTGTTGTGTCATCTACATCGCCTCAGGTCGCCTTGTGTCAGTTGCATTTGAACACACTACAAAGACTACATCCAACGGCCAAGTAGCAGGTATGTTCTGCACCTGCGTAAGAGGAAAAAATGCAAAAAGGGAAGCCGGAAGTCTGAGGAATGCATGAGATAAACAAAGTAGCGGAGTGAGAGAGAGTGGTACATCAGCTGAGGGGTTTCCTATCTGTGCAGCCGAGCACCGGAGCACTTCCACGGACTATTACATCCAGATGGTTTCCTCCGCAGGCTCCAATTCACTCAGCTGCCCGTCGAACCCTTTAACCATGTCACCATGGCAACAACATTGCCCACATTCACACAGTATGTGAGCTGCCCTACCAGAGAGGAGAGAACACTGTACTTGCTGTATGCAAACGCCAAAGATGCATACAGCTGCTCCCCCCTCCCCCCTCTGGGTAGGTCAGACCACAACCTGGTGCACCTCAACCCCTGCTATGTACCACTAGTCAAGAGCCAGCCTGCGACCATGAGGACAGTGAGGAGATGGTCGGAGGAGACTTATGAGACACTGCAGGGCTGTTTTGGGGTGACAGACTGGCAGGCACTCTGTGAGCCACATGGGGAGGACATCGACGGGCTCACAGAATGCATCACGGACTACATCAGTTTCTGTGTGGACTCCACTGTCCCAGCCAGGACTGTCCATTGTTATCCAAATAACAAACCGTGGGTAACAAAGGACATCAAAGCCATCCTCAATGCAAAGAAGAGGGCCTTCAGAGCTGGTAACAGGGAAGAGGTGAGAACAATACAGGGGGAGCTGAAGATGAAGATCAGGGAGGCTAAGGAGAGGTACAGGAGGAAGCTGGAGAGGAAACTCCAGCAGAACTACGTGAGAGAGGTCTGGAGTGGAATGAGGACCATCACTGGCTTCAGGACCAACAACCACAGAGGAGTTGAAGGCAGCATGGACAGGGCCAATGAACTGAATCTGTTTTTTAAAAGATTTGACACTGCTGGCCCTGCCCATCCCCCCCCCTGACTCTTCTGCTGTCTGTCTTGGTCAACCATCTCCCACTCTGCCCTCCTCCCCCACTCCTCCCTCTCACACCTCAACACCCTCCTGCTTGACCCCCCCTCCTCCTCCTCCTCCTCACACCTCATCCCCCCATGGTCAGACTGACTGCTCTCTCCATCATGAGGACTAAACCCCTCCCCCACGTGTCGTCACCTCCACAATGTGCTTCACTGCTGACCATGTGAGAAGACAGCTGATGAGACTCCACTCAAATAAGGCTGCAGGCCCTGATGGTGTCAGCCCCAGGGTGCTCAAAGCCTGTGCCCCCCAGCTATGTGGAGTACTTCAGCATGTCTTCAACATGAGCCTGAGTCTCCAGAGGGTCCCCTTGCTGTGGAAGACATCCTGCCTCGTTCCTGTGCCACGTCCCAGTGGCTCCAAGGACTACAGACCTGTGGCATTGACCTCCCACATCATGAAGACCCTGGAGAGACTCGTCTTGGAGCAGCTCCGGCCCATGGTCAAGCCACTTTTGGACCCCCTCCAGTTCGCCTATCAGCCCTGACTTGGAGTTGAGAACGCCATCATCTACCTGCTCAACCGCGTCTACGCCCATTTGGATAAGCCGGCGAGCACTGTGAGGGTCATGTTTTTTGACTTCTCTAGTGCATTCAACACCATCCGTCCAGCTCTACTGGGTGACAAGCTGACAGCAATGCAGGTGGATGCCCCCCTGGTGTCCTGGATTGTAGACTACTTGACTGGCAGACCACAGTATGTGCGCTTGCAACGCTGTGTGTCAGACAGAGTGGTCAGCAATACCGGGGCCCCGCAGGGGACTGTCCTCTCTCCCTTCCTCTTCACCCTCTACACCACGGACTTCAGCTATTGCACTGAGACCTGCCATCTTCAGAAGTTTTCTGATGACTCTGCTATAGTTGGATGTATCACCAAGGGTGATGAGGATGAGTACAGGGCTGTTGTGGATAACTTTGTCACATGGTGTGAGCAGAACCATCTGCAGCTCAACGTGGCAAAGACAAAGGAACTGGCTGTGGATCTGAGGAGGACCAAGACATCGGTGACCCCTGTTTCCATCCAAGGGGTCAGTGTGGACATTGTAGAGGACTATAAGTACCTGGGGGTACACATTGACAGTAAACTGGACTGGGTTAAGAACACTAACGCTCTCTACAGGAAGGGCCAGAGCCGTCTCTATTTTCTGAGGCGACTGAGGTCCTTCAACATCTGCCGGACTATGCTCAGGATTTTCTATGAGTCTGTGGTGGCCAGTGCTATCCTCTATGCTGTTGTGTGCTGGGGCAGCAAGCTGAGGGTGGCGGACGCCAACAGACTCAACAAACTGATCCGCAAGGCCAGTGATGTTGTGGGAACGGAGTGTGACTCTCTGATTGGTGGTGTCAGAGAGGAGGATGCTGTCTAAGCTACGAACTGTCTTGGACAATGTCTCACACCCACTCCACCATGTGCTGGTCAGGCACAAGAGTACTTTCAGTGGGAGACTCATACCACCAAGATGTACCACTGAGCGCCACAGGAAATCATTCCTGCCTGTGGCCATCAAACTGTACAACTCCTCCCTCTGAGTGGCCCTGAGACTTTCACACACTGTAATAATTTAATTTAACTTGTGCAATAACCCCATTCACCCTGACTGTATATATTCTGTTTGTGTAAATTTTGTTTACAATATATATATATATATATGTATGTATATATTTATTTATTTACGTTTATGTTTGTTAATAATTCCTGTTTATTTAACTATATATTTGTTAATACTATTGTTTAAATTTCTTATATTTTCATGTATCTTTCCTCTCTTGCAAGGAGCACCTGTAACATAAATAATTTCCCCTCGGGGATCAATAAAGTATTTCTGATTCTGATTCTGATTCTGAACCCGCTGCTTCTTCTCACTTTAACAAGAATAACAAACCGGGGCTCGATGCTCCGGTTGGATCCAAACGGAGAGCTGGTGCTAGCTGGGAAGCTAGCAGAGGCTAACTGACTGTGCTTCCCTCCGGTCATGCTGCGGCTAACGCTCTGCTAGCCTCACAGCTAGCCCTGGTTTGTTATTCAGGTTAAAGTGGGAAGAAGCAGCAGGTCTGTCGGGCAACTGAGTGAAGTGGAGCCTGAGGAGGAAGCACCGGTTAGCCCCGGTTTCACTACAGGCAGATTCACTCGCTACAGGGGCGAGAAAATAAAACCTGAACAGCCAATCAGAGTGATCTCTCTCACCGACAAGCTCCGCCACTGATTCAGCATGCTCAATCGGCCGAAAAGCGGCCCACGCCGAAGTGCCGATGGTGTGGGACACACTGCAAAACCTAGGGTGACAGATGCTCATCGACCGCCCGAGTTTGACCGAAGGCCATCCGTCGGCTTGGTGTGTCAGGGCATTTAGGCCTCATTTACACCACAAGTGATGCGTTTGAGTAGCGCTTGCAAATGGTTGCCGTTTACGAGAAAGGTCATAACACACGCAAACATGAGTTTGCGTCTCTTAGGCCTTCAGCAAAATCAAATCAAATCAAATGAGAGCGGTCACAACACATGCAAACATGAGTCTGCATGTGTTGTGACCTCTCTCGTAAACAGCAACCTCATTTGCGTGTGTTGTGACCTCTCTTGGCCACCGTAGACATCTCCCCCTTGACCAAACGAGACCTGACAGCCACATGTTTCATGTTGTAGAGCAAACCTGTCCAACCTAGGCTTTGGGTACGAACTCCCTTCTTCTTCTTTGGGGTTTATTGGAGATTTGCAAACACGGTGCACTACTGCCACCAACTGTTCAGGTGTGGTTTGTATTTTGACGGGACAGCAGTGGCCGATGCGCTATGCATCTGTTCTGTTTTGGTGTGAATACACGTGTGCTGCTGCTTCGCGACTGTTTCCCGAACACATTGCTTGCAGTGTAATTGAGGCCTTGTAGGTCGGGAGCATAAGATAAAATTATATTTTATGTAATCCTAAACAGTTTTGCCAACTTGGCGACTTTTTGGCTAAATTTAGTGACTTCATTTCTAAAAAGCAACTAGCAACAAATTCAGCAACATAATAAAAATCAAATCAAATCAAATCAAATGTTATTTATATAGCACCTTTAATACAATTATGCAGCCCAAAGTTCTTCACAGAGCAGGACTAGAACAGTGCAGAAAAAGTATATGGTATCGATCTTACGCTCCCAGTTCGGACAGGCAGTCAAGAGAATGGGTACAGTTGGGTCAGTTTCCAAAGTCACACAATAACACAATTACTATATCTGCCAATAAAGTCTGGTGGCTTTGACAAGTGCAGAACATAACAATATCAGTTTCTCATTGTAAAGGGCTGTCTGACAGCAAGGTGAAGCGGGGAAAATATTCTAAATATGGCTATATGTGGCTAAAATACAGTTTGCTGCTGCCCCCGTCCAGAGTCGCCAAACTCCTTTGACAGAAACACTAAATGTCACAGCTCCTATGCCATTCAAATGCTTTGCTGAATTTAATTCACCAAAGATCTAAAATGGTTTCATTTCTGTCGGAGTATAATTAATAACATTTTGTCCCACCACCATTTCCTCCCTCCTTTCACATGTAGCATCCGCATACTTCTGGACATGGGGGTGTGGACTTTTGTCTGTTTTTTTATGGAATATCATAGGGTGGGACATGAAGTAGTGACATCCATAATAATTTGTAAATTCATCAAATTCAGTGCTCCATATTGCTGTTTATCAAGCCACTGTGATGTTAGTCATATTCTGGATGGAGCATACTGCACCCTGTGGTCCCTCCACCTCACTCCCGCCCATGAGACTACTTAGCTGGAAGGAGAGCAAACAGCAGCTTTGGAGATGGACCCTCAGGTGCCATCAACTCTTTTCACAGCAATAGCAGTCTAACAGACCGGGAGTCTGGCAGAGAGATACCGTGGGTATCAGCTATGCAGACTGCAGACTTCTAGACGACAATTTCCTGTTAGAAATAAATAAGATTAATGTTTATCTTACTCCCGACCCATGGGCGTAGCGGACGTGGGTACACGTGGGACATGTCCCCCACACTTCCCGTATCTGTGTCCTCTGTCCCCCGCACTTTTTACAACCGTTAACCAATTCATTTTTAACATGTACTAACATGTTTTTCTGAGCGGTCTTTAAACGCACCACGAGTAGATGGCGCCAGGCAGCATACATATGCTGTCGTGTTGTGATCTGAATCAAACACACAGACGAGACGTGTGCTGCTGGGCAGTGCTGCTGTGTGTTAACTGTGTTAACTATGTTAAGCAAACCAGCCAGCAAGACGCAAAAAAACCTTGCAGTTTCTTCCAAACAAACTGTGTAAGTTGAGTGATGCTGTTGCATGTAGATAATGTTTGCTAAATGATGACTAATTAATAGATGCCAATAAATTAAGTTAAGCTAGTTAACAAGAATACTAATGTTATTGTTACCTATGTTAAATCGCTTGCTAGCTAGTTTAATGCTAGTGATAAACCCACTCCTCCTTAATTTCTGCGCAGAACTTGTGCTCACTATTGCTTTGCACATATTTTTTTAGTCTTTACTGCCACAATATAAAGAGCAGGCTCAGGGTGGAGACAGTGGACCAGAGGCCAGCAAGGATGATCATGCAGGGTCTTCACAGGTGAAAAGAGAATATAACTGGCTGAAAGAAAATATCTATAGCATAAAAGTGACTTTGAGGTTGAGGTTTGAGGGAGGGGGATGACATGCAGCAAAGGGCCACAGGCTAGATTCGAACCCGGGCCGCTGCGGCAACAGCCTTGTACATGGGGCGCCTGCTCTGCCACTAAGGCACCGACGGCCCACTTTGCACATTTATTATCTATATTATTGCAATAGATAAAGAGGGACAGGGAGAAATCAGGCAGGTATTTGGCACTTAATTATCTGGCTACTTACCCTGTAGATGCTCGAGGGTCATTCTGTGTCAACTCATCTAAAACTTTAGATATTGATAGTATATAATTTTAAAGAACTTCTTTAGCCACTAAGGAGAGGTGCAATTGAATGCAAGAGGATGATACATCACTCAATAGACCTCTGAACAGTATGTCCCCCCTCACTTCTGAAATGATGGCTACGCCCCTGTCCCGACCTGTGACAGGCAGCAATGTTCTGCAAGGCATCCAGTCCACTGGAAATAAAACAGACTGACAGAGGGTGTATCCAATCAGGGTCAAGGAGTCATTCTCAAATAGTACCTACCTTTTCCAGTCTCAGTCTCGCCAAATGTTGTAGTGTTTTCTGAAGTGTTGTCTTGTTTTCTGTAGTGTTGAAGTGTATTCAGCAATGTTGTTTTGTTTTCTTAAAATTTGTTTTGTTTTGTGAAAATGCTGTAATGGTTTTCTGAAATGTTGTTGCATTTTGACCCTCAAGGCCACCGTAGAAGATAGATTACACGCCTGTTGTACAAACAACATTCAACATGATAGTTTTTAGTATTACCTCAATCTGCGCATCTCCTTCCCAGAGTAGAGAGAATACAGCAGAGTAGCTCCCATTGAGATGATCCAACACTTGCCCAGCTACACCTGCACCAAGCTCCAGGTTGTGGAGCCGGGCAAGTAAGAAGTCGCCCCCATACTTCTTGGGACGACCATGGAAGTCAAACATTTTTATCATAACCTCCAGCTGATCCCCTACTTGCCACTGTCCTCCTCCCCTCCTTGGGAGAATGGTGAAGGTGCTGTGAGCTGGATCACTGGAGTTCTCTGGGGAAAGAGGAGCTGGCAAAAGTGGAGTTTCAGGCCAAGTTATGGAGTCTAGTAAGAGGTGTTCCTCCAAAGAGTCATTGGGGGACAGTGGCTGGAAGATGCAGGAGTCGTGACGCATGTCAGGGTGAGTGGTAACTCTCTGGACGATGACGGTGGAGTTCACTTTTTGCTGAAACTCGCAGTTTTGCCAAAACTGGGTAAAGAGAGAAATAGTGACAAATATGCATGAAATAAGTACACGGAAAACAAATTTACTAAAAAGGGAAAAGGGTCAAGAATGCCATAGCTCAAAATGACTGAAATATAATTTTCATGGAGCAGGTGAACCCAAACACAGGTGATGGCCAGCCACAGGAGCTTAATGAGATCACTTTATTCCAGGGAAACTGCAGCTGAACATCACACAACCAAATCAAGGACCCAATAAAGACTGAACTGTAATCCTGGACTTAAATACTGTACAAACTAGTCTGATGAGGGGATTCAATTCAATTTTCAATTCAATTTTATTTATAAAGCCCAATATCACAAATCACAATTTGCCTCACAGGGCTTTACAGCATACGACATCCCTCTGTCCTTATGACCCTCGCAGCGGATAAGGAAAAACTACCCCAAAAAAACCCTTTAACGGGGGGAAAAAAACAGTAGAAACCTCAGGAAGAGCAACTGAGGAGGGATCCCTCTTCCAGGACGGACAGACGTGCAATAGATGTCGTACCAAACAGATCAACATAATAAATTAACAGTAATCCGTATGACACAATGAGAGAGAGAGAGAGAGAGAGAGAGAGAGAGAGAGATGCAGGTAATGACAGTAGCTTACAACAACATTATTGAAAGTAATAATATTATAGTTATAGTTGTGGCTACTGTGGTACAATATGTTGAAAGTATGTATTAATATCTGGCAGTATACATGTGTGACAATAGTCATATGTGTATAATAACAGTAGACGTATGACTAATGACTAATGATGGCAGCAGCAGCAGGAGGCATCTGGCAGGACCATGGCAGCAGCACAACCACACACGTCACGCTGTCCAGGCACCGCTGCGATATGAGTTAATCTGAGAGACAGTGGAGCACAAAGGCTCCGGAGAAGAAGCTGAGTTAGTGACATCCAGAATGGCCGAGTTAGCAAGGTGCAGTAATAGAATACGAGAGAGAGAGAGAGAGAGAGAGAGAGAAGGAGAGAAGGTGCCCAGTGTATTATAGGGGGGTCCTCCGGCAGACTAGGCCTAAGTCAGCCTAACTAGGGGCTGGTACAGGGCAAGCCTGAGCCAGCCCTAACTATAAGCTTTATCAAAGAGGAAAGTCTTAAGTCTAGTCTTACATGTGGAGACGGTGTCTGCCTCCCGGACCATAACAGGAAGATGATTCCACAGGAGAGGAGCCTGATAGCTGAAGGCTCTGGCTCCTGATCTACTTTTGGAGACTTTAGGGACCACGAGTAACCCTGCGATCTCAGAGCGCAGTGTTCTGGTGGGATAATATGGCACTATGAGCTCTCTAAGATATGACGGAGCTTGACCATTTAGAGTTTTATAAGTTAACAGTAGGATTTTAAATTCAATTCTAGATTTTACAGGGAGCCAGTGCAGAGAAGCTAAAACAGGAGAAATATGATCTCGTTTCTTAGTTCCTGTTAGTACACGTGCTGCTGCATTCTGAATTAGCTGGAGAGTTTTTAAGGACTTACTAGAGCTACCTGATAATAGAGAGTTACAGTAATCCAGCCTAGAGGTAACAAAAGCGTGGACCAATTTTTCTGCATCTTTTCGGGTCAGGATAGGCCTAATTTTCGCAATATTACACAGATGAAAAAATGCAGTCCGTGAGGTTTGTTTTAAATGAGAATTAAAAGACAAATCTTGATCAAATATTACTCCGAGGTTTCTTACGGTAGTGCTAGAGGCCAGAGCAATGCCATCTAGAGAAACTACGTCATCAGATAAAGAGTCTCTGAGTTGTTTGGGGCCAAGAACAATAACTTCAGTTTTGTCTGAATTTAACATCAGGAAATTGGTGCTCATCCAAGTTTTTATGTCTTTAAGGCAGTTATGGAGTTTAGTTAATTGATTACTTTCTTCTGGCTTCATCGATAAATACAACTGAGTATCATCCGCATAACAATGGAAATTTATAGAGTGATTTCTAATGATGTTACCTAAAGGAAGCATATATAGAGTAAATAGGATTGGTCTGAGCACAGAACCTTGCGGAACTCCAAAACAAACTTTGGTACGTAAGGATGATTCATTATGAACGTCAACAAACTGAAAACGATCAGATAAATAAGATTTAAACCAGCTTAGCGCAGAACCTTTTAGGCCAATTAAGTGATCCAGTCTCTGCAGTAGAATTTGATGGTCAATTGTGTCAAACGCCACACTAGGATCTAATAAAACAAGTACAGAGACAAGTCCTTTGTCTGAAGCAATCAGAAGGTCATTTGTATTTTTAACTAGTGCTGTCTCAGTGCTATGATGCACTCTAAATCCTGACTGAAATTCCTCAAATAAATTATTATCATGGATGAGGTGCAGGTGGAGGAAAAGGGCGGAGGAGCTCAGGTGAGGGGAATAAGGTGATGAGGCAGGAAGGAAGAACAGGCAGAGAGCTGATTGGCTGGGAAAAAACTCAGGAGCAGGCAAGGACAAATGAGGCTTACACAGGGCAGGTGTGTAATTGGGTAAATGAGGGAAAGGCACTGATTGGGGAAGTAAGAACAGGTGAGTGAAAGTAATTTGTCACTGACGAAGACAAAGGCAGAAAACACACAAAAACAGGAAGAAAAACCAGACATGACACATGAGGAGTGAATCTAATGCGTTATTATATATTACATTATTACAAATATTACTGGAGGAAGTAAACAGCGACAGAAAAAAAGCAGGGTTGAGACAACGAAGGCTTATGGAGAAGAGAAGATATAAGCCGTGTCTCCCCTCTCTCGTCATGGACAACGTGAGGTCGCTGGCAAATAAGATGGACGAGCTGACAGCAGTCGCCAGGAGTCAGAAGGAGTACCGGGTATGTAGTCTTATGTGCTTCACTGAGACATGGCTTCACCAGGACATTACTGACAACAACGTCTCCATCAGCGGCTTTCAGACTGTTTGGGCCGACCGGGACTGCACCGAGAGCGGTAAGGGGGGCTTGCTGTTCTAATAAATAACCACTGGTGCAGTCCTGACCATATTTCTATTAAGGAATGTATCTGTTGCCCGGACATTGAACTGTTTGCTGTTGAACTCAGGCCGTATTATTTGCCCAGGGAGTTTTCGCATTCCATTATTATAACTGTTTACATACCCCCCCTCTGCCAACCCAACATTGGCATGTGACGTCATTCACTCCGCCATAGTCCGCCTGCAGACTAAACACCCGAGTGCCTTCATAGCTATCTCGGGTGACTTCAACCACGTCACCATGGCAACAACATTGCCCACATTTACACAGTATGTGAGCTGTCCTACCAGAAAGGAGAGAACACTGGACTTGCTGTATGCAAACGCCAAAGATGCATACAGCTGCTCCCCCTCCCCCCTCTGGGTAGGTTAGACCACAACCTGGTGCACCTCAACCCCTGCTATGTACCACTAGTCAAGAGCCAGCCTGCAACCATGAGGACAGTGAGGAGATGGTCAGAGGAGGCTTGTGAGACGCTGCAGGGCTGTTTTAGTGTGACAGACTGGCAGGCACTCTGTGAGCCACATGGCGAGGACATCGACGGGCTCACAGAATGCATCACGGACTACATCAGCTTCTGTGTGGACTCCACTGTCCCAGCCAGGACTGTCCATTGTTATCCAAATGACAAACTGTGGGTAACAAAGGTGCATCGAAGCCATCCTCAACTCAAAGAAGAGGGCCTTCAGAGCTGGTAACAGGGAAGAGGTGAGAACAATACAGGGGGAGCTCAAGATGAAGATAAGGGAGGCTAAGGAGAGGTACAGGAGGAAGCTGAAGAGGAAACTCCAGCAGAACAACATGAGAGGGGTCTGGAGTGGAATGAGGACCATCACTGGCTTCAGGACCAACAACCACAGAGTAATTGAAGGCAGCATGGACAAGGCCAATGAACAGATTTGACACTACCACCTGAGTCTCCAGAGGGTCTCCTTGCTGTGGAAGACATCCTGCCTCGTTCCTGTGCCAAAGACGTCGCATCCCAGTGGCTCCAAGGACTACAGACCCATGGCATTGACCTCCCACATCATGAAGACCCTGGAGAGACTCGTTTTGGAGCAGCTCCGGCCCATGGTCAAGCCACTTTTGGACCCCCTCCAGTTCGCCTATCAGCCCCGACTTGGAGTTGAGAACGCCATCATCTACCTGCTCAACCATGTCTACACCCATTTGGATAAGCCAGCGAGCACTGTGAGGGTCATGTTTTTTGACTTCTCTAGTGTGTTCAACACCATCCGTCCAGCTCTACTGGGTGACAAGCTGACAGCAATGCAGGTGGATGCCCCCCTGGTGTCCTGGATTGTAGACTATTTGACTGGCAGACCACAGTATGTGCGCTTGCAACGCTGTGTGTCAGACAGAGTGGTCAGCAATACCGGGGCCCCGCAGGGGACTGTCCTCTCCCCTTCCTCTTCACCCTCTACACCACGGACTTCAGCTATTGCACTGAGACCTGCCATCTTCAGAAGTTTTCTGATGACTCTGCTATAGTTGGATGTATCACCAAGGGTGATGAGGATGGGTACAGGGCTGTTGTGGATAACTTTGTCACATGGTGTGAGCAGAACCATCTGCAGCTCAACGTGGCAAAGACAAAGGAACTGGCTGTGGATCTGAGGAGGACCAAGACACCGGTGACCCCTGTTTCCATCCAAGGGGTCAGTGTGGACATTATGGAGGACTATAAGTACCTGGGGGTACACATTGACAATAAACTGGACTGGGCTTAGAACACTAACGCTCTCTACAGTAAGGGCCAGAGCCGTCTCTATTTTCTGAGGCGATTGAGGTCCTTCAACATCTGCCGGACTATGCTCAGGATTTTCTCTGAGTCTGTGGTGGCCAGTGCTATCCTCTATGCTGTTGTGTGCTGGGGCAGCAAGCTGAGGGTGGCAGACGCCAACAGACTCAACACAAACTGATCCGCAAGGCCAGTGAGTTGTGGGAACGGAGTGTGACTCTCTGATGGTGGTGTCAGAGAGGAGGATGCTGTCTAAGCTACAAACCATCTTGGACAATGTCTCACACCCACTCCACCATGTGCTGGTCAGGCACAAGAGTACTTTCAGTGGGAGACTCATACCACCAAGATGTACCACTGAGCGCCACAGGAAATCATTCCTGCCTGTGGCCATCAAACTGTACAACTCCTCCCTCTGAATGGCCCTGAGACTTTTTCACACACACACTGCAATAATCCAATGTAACTTGTGCAATAACCCCATTTCACCCTGACTATATATATTCTGTTTGTGTAAATAATCTTGTTCGATTTACTATATGTATATATATATATATATATATATATATATATATATATATTTATTTACGTTTATGTTTGTTAGTAATTCCTGTTTATTTAACTATATATTTGTAAATACTATTGTTTAAGTCTCTTATATTTTCACGTATCTTTCCTCTCTTGCAAGGAGCACCTGTAACATAAATAATTTCCCCTCGGGGATCAATAAAGTATTTCTGATTCTGATTATGATTACAACTAATAAGCCGGCGGCACTTCCATGTACACAGAGTAACACTCGCCACACACCGTACACAGAGTAACACTCCCCAGTCACCACACACCGTGTAAACAGAGTAACACTTGCTTCACACCGTGTACACAATGCTACACAACGTGGCGAACACCAGGCTGCTAACATTACATTACATTCATAGCACCATTTCCAAGAAAATAATAAAGTACTAGGTCCAGTACATGTAACAGCAACACATACTACTCATAATTATAAACCAAGTCACTTACTTATCCAACAGCAGCAAGGCAACATCCGTGTCTGTTCTCAGCCCAATTTCTTCCTTCAGGGCTCTCCACCGAGGAAAAGCGACGCCAATACAAATCCTTGTTTTCCTTCTCCGTCGGTCACTTTCCTTCTTTGCTAATAGACCTTCAGCCGAACGTCCAGGTTTTTTCTTTGTGGTAGGATCCACTTCTGAACCGTGTCTCGGCCGCTTCTCCACCATGTTGCTTTCTCTTTCTACCTGCGCTCTACCTCTTGCTATGACACTCTCCGCTCTTTCTCCCCCTCCCTTCTTGTTGTGAGGAAGTATTTCCTGTGCGCCAGCGCGGGAATGTCGCCGGTCGACACGCAAACTAAAAATGATATATATTGAAAAATACCGCGAGATGTTAGAGGAGCTGATCAGCTTAATCAGCATTGTGTCAACTCCTCTAGTAGTGGCTTCGGTGAAACGGACATTTACAGACCTGTAGAAGTTACGCACTATAGCTTTAAACATGAATGAACATGAAATGAGGAAGAACACAGACAGAATACTCAACACAGTCGTAGAGATAAGCCTACAAACAACTAGGAGTTAATAAGAACTGTTGATCTGTTAGCTGCAGGAACTTCTGCCTTTCCCAACTTACCCTGTGGCCCTTACTCTGTTGTTGGTTATTGATCCACGGAGAAAATGTATATTTTAGTTTGTAAACAACAACAGTAACTCAGGGTGGGATTCAGATTCTGTATACAATACGAATACAATATTAACAGGCAATTTTCCTTCTCCTTTAGCAAAATCTTAAATGACTGAGTTGTTTTTTTCCCACCTGGACCTTTATGCTCTGCCATTTCTCCTCTTATCATCATGCTGTAACCTGTGACAGGCTGTTATGCTAACATAACTATTACACATTCACCTGTGTAGTTTTTTTGTTGAGCCACGAGCGTCACGTAGGTTTACATTACCAAAAGTTTATGAAAAAATCACTTGACGCCATGGCCAGAGAGGAGAGGGAGAGATGCTGTACTGCTGCCAGAGGGGAGTTCCCTCTGAGCAGTAAGTCCCTAAAGAAGTCCGGTAAAGTTCATAAAACATTCAGGACACCCAGGTCTAACAATGCCACAGTTTATTCCACACTACTGAAGCTAAGAGATAAGATAAGATAAGATAAGATAATACTTTATTGTCTGTTTGCACAGAAAATTGTCTTGCTTCTCCAGCTCACAATCTGTCATCCATCCACAAGCAGGACACAATAAATTTTATTGTGTCCTGCTTTAGTGTTCAGCTCTACAGTAGAGGCCGACTCATTGGTTGTTGCCATCAGCTTGTGTTGTTTGATGGGCATACCTGCCATGGTTTTCATAGTTTCCCACATTTCCCTGGGGTTGTCTGCCTTAAAAGACTCCTCTAGGTGTCTCCTGTGAGTGACCTTTGCCCTTCTGATTTTGTCTCTCACCTCCTTGCCCCTCTTTAGCAGCTCAGATTTGCCCTTATTTTTGAAGGCTATTTTCCTCTGATTCATTTCTTGTTTAATGTCTTTGGTTATGTAAGATTTGTTGTTGGGGTACACTTTGATTGTTTTTGTTGGGATGATAGACTCAACACAGAAGTTGATGTGGTCGGTTGTGACTGAGCATGCTGAGTCCAATGTGCTCTCCCTCAGCTCCTTGCAGTCAGTGCAGTCAAAGCAGGCTCCCAGCGCCTCTTTGTTGTCCTGTGTCCAGTGCCTTACCACCTTATTCAGAGGTTTACTGCTTTTTAATTTGGTCCGGTAGGTGGGGATGAGATGCGCCACATTGTGGTCAGAGTTTGAGATAGGTGGTTTGTTTCTGGATTGGTAGGCATTACTGATGTTTATGTAACATTTGTCCAGTATATTATTCTTCCTTGTTCCACATTTTACAACCTGTTGAAAACCTGGTAAGGTCTTCTCCAGGTTGCATGTATTAAGATCGCCCAGAACTATTGTGGGGGCGTCACGGAATTGTTGTTGTAGGTTACACACACTGGGTCTCATTCATGAAAAGTGAGTAAATCTGTGTGTAGATTTGAAAAGCCTACGCTACTAAAAACCTACACTGGATTCAGGAACGCTGCGGGAAACTCAGATTTGATCGTAAACACGTGTGTATGATCATGAATGCAAATCCATCATAAAGTGACAGCGCGCTCCCGGTAATCAGCAATTAGCATAAATCCCCGCCAATGAATAGCCAATGACCACCATATAAGGAGGTGTAGATGCATCCAGTCGACCTGTCAGTCATGGTGCAAAGAAAGACAGAGAGAGAAAGAAAAAATAATTTTTCCGAAGCGGAGATCGAAATAATTTTGGGTGAAGTGGACTTAAGAAAAAACATTTTATTTTCTTCAGTTAGTAGTGGTGTGACAGGGACAGGCAAAGCGAAGGCCTGGAGGGAGGTAACAGATGCTGTAAATGTTGTCTCGGTGGTACAAAAAACCATGTCAGAGGTGAAGCGTAAATGGTTTTATATGAAACTGGAGGCAAAGAAACGCATAAGCACACACAAAAAATACAGCGGTCACCAAACAAACAGAAGATTCATTTGTGGGGTTTTGAATGAAGTGGGAACGGGAAACCAGAGATGTTTTGTGCGTAATGGATAAACTCTAAATCAGTGATGGCTGTCGGAATGTTGAGCTAATTAACATTTATTTTAACAAATGATACGGATAACATATAGCCTACAGCAGTTTTGTATGCATTGTCTTCAAATTATTTGAATCCTAATAGCCTAAAGCTCTGTTTTATACAACGTAAATTAAACATTTTTCAAATCAGATTTATTCATTCAAATGATCAAAAAGCCACAAAAAAAAAAAAAAAAACGTGTTGTCTCAAATAATTCTTTCAGCTGGCGCGTGCTCCTTCGTGGCTCCACCACCTGCTGCTCCTGCTGCCCCTGCTGAACCCAGGCACCGAGGCTGAAGAGGCTGTGATCCGGCTGTCCTTATGGATATTTTTATTATCATCATTCAACATGTAGAAAGAACGTGTAATCTATTGAGTTGATTTACATAGATAATTCACAATCATGAATCTGGATTCTTAAACCTGCTAATTGCCAACTACTTTAACTAAATGTGTTATATTTTTAATATTTTGTCATGTTTAGATTACGTGTTTCAAAGGCATCTGTGTATTGTGTACATAACAGAGCGCAATACGAATTAAAATTGTAATTTCCAATAGTGACAAGCAATATTTATGTGCTTTACTAAATTTACACAAGCACTACGAGTGGTCAGGAGCAGGAGTAGATTTTGTTAGTAGCTACGAAAAGATCGGAGCTATTAAAATATTGATGAATGCGGACACGCACATAAATTTCCGTCTGCGAACAGGCTACACAAAAATTCCTTCTGCTCATGTTTCATGAATGAGACCCACTGTCTGCTATTGAGGCAGCAGCGCGATGCGCTTTACCACTGGGTGGAACATAAACAACAAACAGCAGGATGCAGCCAAATTCCCGAGGGAGGTAGAATGGTCTCAATCCAATGGCCAGCAGTTCAAAGTCACTATTACAACTTGACAGCTTGACAGAATATTGACAGCACCACCTCTCATTTACGTATACACAAACTCCGCCCCCTCGGCTCTTCCCCGAGCTTTTGTTCCTGTCTGCTCATATGAGTGAGAAGCCGTTAATGTCAAAAAGTGAGTCTGGGGCATCCGCCTGCAGCCAAGTTTCAGTGAAGCAGAGGAGTGCACCCTCTCGGAATATAAAAGCGTACCTCGTATATGCCCTTATCTCATCCATTCTGAATAGAACGCACGTTAGCCAGGATTATAGCAGGTAGTGCCAGTCTGGAACCCCGTGATTGGGGTCTCCTCCTGATGCCTCCCCGTCTGCCTCGCTTCCTCCTCCAGGCTGTAGTCTGCAGGGGTTGCTGCAGCCGTGAGCTGTCAACCTGGTCCACCTCTCACCTCTCCGTCCTGCCAGTCGTTTCAGATCATCCGGTATGTTGTCAAGTAGTCCGGGACCGGGTATCACTCGGCCTGCCAGGGCCGTTGCAGTCCGGAGAGACATGAGTTTATTCCGAGTATAAGTCACTGGCTTTTCCACATTACACCGTGTAGTGTAAAAGTTTGTGCCAACAGATCAAACAGTAAGGTTAAGATGTATAAATTGATTAAGAAACTCATATAATCATGTTTTTATGTATAAGGCATTATAAAGCTCTTTGATCTACATTTAAATATGATAAAACATTGTTGTATGTGTCAAAGTACTCATAGCACCATAGCACCAGACTATGTAATCATGTTGTATGCACCTACTGAAAGAACACGCTGTGTCTTGTTAAACGATGAAACACATACTCAAATGCTGTAATACATACACACATTCACAGATTGCACTCTAAAGGTTCACCTTGCATAAGACTGAGAGCACTGAGGACTGTATAGAAAGTCCCCAAAATACACATGTTTTTTAAAAATAGAGTGAAAGCGAAACCAGACCTAAGGGAAGAAAACTTGGGAAATTCCAGGCTGCATTACACCATTAAAAATGGGCCCAATCAGAATTGGACACAAAGAAAGGTTTTCCACCAATAGAATTGGTCGTAAGAGGGAAAGATTAGCAAAAAGAGGTGGAGACTCATTTGAATCTCCACCAGCATATAAGCCAGGGTTCTGAGAGCAAGTTTTCAGTCACACTCCGGAGTCTGACTCGCTAAGTTGTATGTGTTAAAGCCTGTTGACACATTAAACTTGATTGCATCGGACTTTGCCTGTTTCCAGTGTTTCTTTAAGTATTTGCCAGCTGAGCCTAAGGTACCAAATCGACATCTGAGGACACCTGATAAGAGACAAGAGATTCAAGGTCGGGAGCCTACAGGCCCACTTCCAGGCACCGATTTTTGACACTTCAAGTGGCGATTTGCCAGCCAGGAGAGAAGGACGTGTCGGGGCCGGAGACCAGGAGCACTGGGCTGTACGCCAGACACACAGGTGGCCACCAAACAAAGGTAAGCAGAGTCTTTTTCTGCCTAAACCGGGTGTGTCTGGGGTGCAGTGCTGGAGCCGCCCAGGTCGAAGGTATTTGGCATTGTTCCTCCTCTAAAGAACCTAGTTATAACGATTTAATTAATTGAATTGCTAAAAGTGTCACTGAATTGGTTGAATTATCAAGAACACTACTGAGTCACAACTAACATCACTGGGAGACGGCTAAGTTTGATGCAATATATGTGATCTTGGTGCGGGAAGAGTGCATGTGTGTGCGAATGTGAGAGGTAACAAAAGTAGAAAAGATAGTTAAAGTATTTAAAGTATTGAGAAAATAAGAAGTAAAACCGGTAAAAGAGTAAAGAGATGTAAAAGCATATCCGTGGTTACCGCTATTGACTTGACCAACGTACCCTTTAAATCTGTAAAGGCAGGGGCGTTGAGCCAACCAATAGGCTGCTCGGACGGAATGCAAAAATAAGAGAGTCAGAGGTACTCAAAAGCGAACCCGTGGATACCGCTAGCGACTTGCCACGTACACCTTTAAGCCTGTAGGGGCAGGTGTGTGTGAGTCAACCGCTGGGACTGCTTAGACGGGGAGCTTAGAAAATAGAGATTAAGGAAAGGCCTAAAGTAAGAAGCTTCTGTGGATACCGCTGTTTTGAGGAAAGTGACCTCCCGGCCAAGAAGGAGGGGAGTCACCGTAGACAGAACAGGTCTGACACGGGCAGAACGCTTAAAAAGTTGCAACCAAAGAGATAAAGGAAAAGGAAAAAAGACAAAAAAACAAGTCAAAACAGTTAACAGATCGATCAAAAGTGTAAAAACTGTAAAAATCTAACTGTAAGCTATAAAGTTGCTGTACATATATTTAGCAGTAAGTTAGAGTAAACACAATAAAACCTATTCAAGGTAATGCATGAAGCATTGTATAAAGTGTTGTAAATACAGTAGAGTGTTAAATAAATGTAGCGGAAAAAAAGGAAAAAGACTGGCAAATCATTGGGAGACTGACTGAACAGAGAGCACAAAAGGAGGGGATGAGAAATACAGCCAGGATAGAGTAAGGAACGTAGCCAACAAAAAAGGGCTTACGCAAATAGAGTTTTGTTAAAATTGATATTTTGATTCTGACCTCTATTGGGCTAAAAAGCCATCACAAAGGAAAATAGACATTTTGGGTATATGTGTGTTTGTTTTATGTGATTTGTTTCATCAAAGCTTTGTTACATGAGGTAGTTATTAACAGTGTCTCAGTGAAACAAAATCAAATAAGGGTAACCTAATGGTGCCAACAAAAGTCCACGTGTTTCACTGATTGGACCAGTTGCTCGGGTGAATTCCATACAAACTGGTCGGCTGTTAAGGGGAGATTAGGAAAAAGATATTTGTTATTGTGAGAAAAACAAAAATAAGTGACAAGTATAGTTTAAAAAAGAAAATTGTACATTATAGATGATAAAGAGTCTTAGTTTATGACAAAATAAAGTAAATAGAGAAAAGAGAGGTTGAAATCAAGCTGTTGAAAGCTGGATGGAGTAGAGCCAACAGAAAAGAAATTAAACTGATAAATCAACCTGTTGCAGTAGGGAGGTGAGCTCTGAAGGACAGAACAGTAAGCAGCTAAAAATAGATGGATGGGGGAGAAATTGTTGAAGACGAGATTTGGGGAGAAGAACACTGTTTAAACGAGGGCCCGATAGAATATAGGGGAATACGAACACATTTTTGGATAGAGAGATCATACTACGACAGCGAGGGGGTCGAGCACTGGCAAGACGAGCAAGAAATTAAGCAGAAGCTTTGGCAAATCACTAAATTTGTAAATTTGAAAAGAGTAAAAGAACTGTTTCCAGGTGCCCCGTGGGAAGCGATTTTGCGCAAATTGTGGAATCCTTTTTCATTACACACACTATTGCAATACTTGTGTGAAAATTATGAAGGTGCACCAGTAGCCTCATTGCCTCTGCAACAGATAAGAATACAGAGTAGAACTGGAGAGATATATCATCCACGGCTGCAGATTACTGTAGTACCCAGAAAAGTTGAGTGGGAGACAGGAAAATTTGGGTGCATAGTACAAGTTCCACAGGGGGACGGGTCGAATAAATTAGAATATAACCCAGTTGGGGGAACACGATACAAACCGGCTATAACAGTAGGCAAGATAGTGGTGCTGATACGCACTACAGAAACAGACGAACAACCAGAGATCTCCAGAAACAGTGAAGCCAAACAAGGCTTCATGGGAGCCAGACAGGATAAAATGGAGAAAGGGGCTTTAACCCCCATAGAGGTAGTAATAAGGCAACATCCAACTCGAGCTAAAAGAATCCGACGGTGTGTAGCCAAATGGCACAAAAGAACATCAGGTAGGCATCGTTGGCCTATGGAGGGTACCTTCAACCTGGCATGCTGTGATGAGGTGGAGTCAGAATTAAGACACGTTGAGGCTCGCGACATTAAGGCAAGTTACACACTAAAAAACAAACGTGCAAAGGAGAGAGAGGTTTTGGGATGGTTCAAACAAACAGGGTCAAGAATGATGGTGCAATTGGAAGAAAAAGACAAAGAGCAGACGAAAGAACAGGTGACGCCCACAACCCCTACAATGCCTACAGCCCCGCCCCTACCCACACCACCACCACCCCCATACCCACAAGAGCCGACGCAACCAACAATAGGACAGTATGCATTGTTAGAAACCACAGAACTGGGAGGTCAAATGGAAGGGACTTTTACAGTAACTTTAACCAAGAACGCTAAGAAAGAACCCAAACGGAGAAAACCATTAGCTCCGAGAAAACGGCTACCAATGGAGAAAGCTCTCCTCTCAGATACAGAAAGTACTGATGGGTCAATAGCTGATGAAGAGGACGAAGAGGCTGGGATCCCAGAGACAGATCTGCGCCGACAAGCACCTCACAACAGGAGAAACAGTGATGGCGCCTGGACCACAGATATGGAACTGACAGGACTTGTCAGCCAAGGGGAGGCTCCTCCCAGTGAAGAACAAGTCCCACCTATGAGACGACATGAAGAGCAGAGACGCAGACAACCAAAGGTGAGAGACACCAAGCCCCACCACTCAAGCTGCTATGATCTCCCTACTGGAGAGATTAGACACCCACAAAAAGTAAAGCAGGAGCGGATGCTGAGACACCAGAGCACCCCAGAAATAGAAATATTAATGGAACAAGAGGTGGCACGCCTCGAAGAGGAGTGGCGCAGGCGACAGGCTGCCTTTAGCCCACCACCCGACCTAAATAACGGGGTGAGTACCATGCAGGCCAACAGGAGCAGCCAGAGTCCCAATGTGGAGAGTGGCTATGGGGATATGGTTCAACAAATGCAAGGATTAATTGACAAAACTAACGAAAAACTGGACCACATGTCCAAAGAAATAGAGGCCTTAGAGGAAGGAATTAGACAACCCCAAGGCCCCAGGCAAGGACACAAAGAACCTAGCACCAAATCCACTAAAGAGCATGTCACTATACGACTTCAGGGCACTCTGGAAACTGACAAGGCACGAACAGAGGACATACAGGATACAGACAACGAGTTGACGTCATACAACGGCGCAGCACACAGCAGCGGTCTGAGTCCAGCAGGTATGACACTAAGAAATGGGAGAGTCCTAAAAGTACTCAAAATGGCGAAAGAAGAGAGTGAGGATGGCGAGGAATCCCACATGTGCCCTATTATAACAAAAACCAGTGGAAGATTGCAGTACGAACCTTGGCCATTCATGGACATGATAGGCCTGGCAGAACGTCTACCAACACTCACAGATGGCGCTGATAAGTGGATACTAGCCCTAGAAGAGACCACAGCTGGCATACGGTTGGCGATAGGAGACATCAAAGCCATCCTCATGTATGTGGCAGGAAAGCAGACCACCAAGGAGATATTTACAGACGCTGGACTGAATGCAGCATTTGGGACCAATATTAATGACGGAGCGGAATTTGGGCGCCATCGCGCTCGTGTGTGGGAACAGCTAAGAAAACATTACCCAGCAAAAAGAGACCCATCCAAACTAGAAGGAGAAACCATGGGGGAGGATGAGTGTCCCTCAAAATTCCTGCACAATTTCCAGAAAAGATGGAAGGAAGAAACGGGAGAGGCATGGAACGCAAACAAAACCACCCAGAGCCTCTTTAAGATGATGGTAAAAAAGGCCATGCCTGAGGAGGTACAGCGACGCCTAGAGGGTGTGGTAGGATTGATGAAGATGGAATGGCCACTGTTTACAGAGCACATCGTTCATCATGTAGAACTCTATAAGAAGGACAAAAAGAAAAAGGAGGAAGATGATAAACAATTGGCCAGCAAGCTGACTCAGCTACAGCTGGGTGAGTTGAGCAAACAGGTGAAAAAAGAGAAAGAGAAAGCCAAGGTTCAAGCCCCCATGGTAATGGCCACCCAAGCAGTTCCACAGGGCGGCCAACCCCAAGTTCCTCCACAGCCAGCCCTTGCTGATTCCAACGCAGCAAGCAAAGACACTGCAGTCAATGCCACACATCACCATCATTATTATCAGTCACAAACACCAAGAGGTGGTGGCGGCCAACGACCCCCCAGAGGGAGGGGCCGAGGAGGAAACCGGGGATGGAGAGGAGGCAGAAATTACACACCAAGCAACCAGCAGGGCTATCAGGAGCAGTTCAATCAACAACCAGGAACCAATCAGGCTCCACCTGATAACCTCTGTTGGGGGTGTGGACAGCCAGGTCACATACGAGCTCAGTGCCCTAGCAATCCTTGGGAAGGTCCAGCACAGAATTGGCCCTGTACAGAACAGCCACGCCCCTGGTAGGGGTGCCCAGAGGAGCCTGAGGGGGAAACAATGTTACCAGCTATATCACTCCAGTCACATGACGAACCCATCATACCTGTTGTCATCCAGGACCGAGAGTATCCTTTCATGGTAGACACAGGAGCCACATATTCATGCATTGGAAAAGAAGGCTCAAGGCTCCCCCTCTCTACATCATCAATAAAAACAATAGGCTTCTCTGGGAAATCACAAGTCATACCATTGACTGAGCCCGTTCCAATGCTCATTGCAGGAAGAGTCATTTGTGCTCCTTTGCTATATTCAGCCTACACCCCAGTAAATTTGTTAGGAAGAGACATTTTATGTCCCTTGAAGGCTAAAATCATGTGTACCCAAGATGGGTTGTATTTGGATTTCCCTGATGATCCCCCACAAGGCATGATGTCCCAGCTTCCCCAAACCACACCAGACAAACAGCAGGCTCTGGTTTATTGGCTTCAGTTGACACCTGAGGAGTCACATCTTCAACAGAAATGGGCTGAATGGGGGGCGTGGATTCGCATGCACTACGACACAGCACACACCCCCACTCTCCCACTGCATTGCACACTCATGTATGACAAAGATCAGACTCATGTAGATTACCAAGAATGCTGGGATGCAATAGTTAACAAAAAACCATGTTTGATCACAAGTGAAGACATATTTCTGGGAGCAGAGGGTGTAGCAGCTGCAGTTCGCCTTCCAGATGAATTATCAGGGTGGTTTCAGGTACCTAACTCCACGCCACATGTCACATTGTTGGTGGCAGAACATTATGAGTCTCATCATCTTGGTCCCATGGTCAAGCGTGCCATGCAGGTGCAAGAGTGGATACCTACACAAAGCAAATACATCCATATTTCTAAAGACAAACAGTTCATTAGAATCTCACTTAAAGTAGGTGATGAGGCACTAGCAGACAAGGTGGTGGTAGATGTAGCCACATCCACCCAAATGGCAATTGCAACAGAACATGAGGAGATGTTAAATCAAGTCCCATCACAACTGTGGACAGCTCACAAAACAGACGTGGGTTTAATTAAATCAGCTCAGCCAGTTCACATTAAGCTAAAACCACACGTTAACTTACCATATCAAAAACAGTATCCTCTCAAGCAACATGCCATTGATGGTATCAGACCAACAATTAAGGGGTTGGTAGAGGCAGGAGTATTGGTTGAGACTAGAAGCCCCTGTAACACACCTATCTTCCCCATAAGAAAGCCAAATTCAACAGACTACCGTTTGGTCCACGACTTACGAGCTGTAAACGCAGTAATAGACGGGGAAATACCACACGTTCCAGACCCACATACGTTGCTCTCAAATATTCCACCAGACACCCAGTGGTACACAGTCATTGATCTGTGTTCAGCTTTTTTCAGTGTACCACTACACCCAGATTCTCAGTATTTGTTTGCCTTCACGTATGAAGGTCGGCAATTTACATATAAGCGCCTCCCGCAGGGCCTATCCGAGTCACCTTCGCTCTTCAACCGTGCGCTGACACAGGACTTGGCAAGTTTGAATGTGCCAAGCACTGTGTTACAGTATGTGGATGATTTGCTTATCTGTAGTGCAACCAAAGAACAGTGTGAGAAAGACTCCATTGCTGTGCTTACAGCCTTGGCAGAAGGAGGACATAAAGTCAGTAAAAACAAACTGCAATTCTGCCAGCAGTCAGTAGAGTATTTGGGGAGACAATTGTGTGGAGATAAAAGGTTTATTGCACCCTCGCAATTGGAAGCAGTAATCAAGGCCCCTCAACCGCAAACGGTTGGTCAGATGCTGTCTTTTCTGGGTATGACAGGTTACAGCAGACCTTGGATTTGTGACTATGCCATAAAAACTGCTCCCCTCAGGGCTCTGATTAGGGCAGCAGGACAAACAAACAACGCAGCACAGTTGCAGTGGACAGATGAGGCGGAGGGAGCGTTCCAAGCCTTAAAGAATGACATGCAATCTGCCCCTGCGTTGGGGACTCCTAATTATGCTAAACCTTTTCACCTTTATGTTGCAGAGAAATCTGGTTTTGCATGTGCTGTCCTGATGCAAGACACACCTACAGGTAAACAACCACTAGCTTATTACAGCACCAAACTTGATAACATAGAGGCTGGTTTGCCACCCTGCTACCAGGGATTGGCGGCAGCTGCCTTTGCCTTTCAGAAAGCATCATCGCTGACCATGGGACATCCTGTGACACTGTACACTTCTCATCAAATCCATGCGTTGCTAACAAGTCCACGTTTCGTTCTGACGCAAGCCAGGCGTACGGGCTATGAAGTTGTTTTGTCAGCCCCTGAACTTAACATACAGCGTTGCACCATCGTTAATCCCGCCACAAAGCTGATGTTGCCAACAGAAGGTGCACCACATAATTGCATTCATGAGACAGACAATTTCATGCGCGCCAGGGAAGACTTACATAACCAACCAATTCCTGCAGATCTCACACTGTTTGTTGACGGTTCTTGTTTTCGAGATGGCACTGGCAGCCACGCAGGATATGGTATTGTTCAGCTCAATAACACTGATCAAAGTTTTGTCACACTGCAAGCCTGTAGCCTTGCTCAACCTTGCTCGGCCCAACTCGCAGAAATAAAAGCCTTAACAGCGGCATGTCAATTGGCAAAGGGGAAATCATTGAATGTTTACACGGACTCAGCATATGCCTATGGCGTGTGCCATGTTCATGCTAACATCTGGAAACAAAGAGGGTTTCGTAGAGCGGACGGCACTCCTGTAACCCATGGAGCTGCCATTCTTGACCTTTTAGAAGCCATGTTACTTCCCAAAGCTCTAGCTGTAATTAAATGTCCAGCACACCAAAAAACTGATACATTGATAGCAAAAGGTAATAATCTGGCAGATGAGGCAGCTAAACAGGCAGCAATAGGTGCAGTAATGGCACCTATACTTACCATACAAGATTGTGAATCCCTCACTTCCTTGCCCTCGCTTAAAGCCGCTCAGGATAGAGTGGAGGAGGCTGAAAAACGTTTATGGATAAAAAGGGGTGCTGTAAAAAACATGAGACCAGGGCCATTGCACGGAGTTTGGCTAGATGCCCATGGCCGCTTTGTACTACCAACCTTACTATTGAGACATGCCATAATTTGGGCGCATGGTAGTGACCATTGCGCAAGGGGGGAGATACTAAGGAAACTACAAGCAGTATGGTGGTCACCATTTATGGCAGCTACAGTGGATAGGGTACTAAATGAATGTGACATCTGTGCACAACACAATATCAGGAAAGTTTTTTCAGCCCCATTGGCACACATACCACCCCCAGACGGTCCCTTTAGACACATCATGTTAGACTACATAGACATGGGACCACAGTCAAGAGCTAGGGGAATGAGATACGTTTTGGTGGTCATATGTAGATTCAGTAGATGGGTGGAGGCAAAAGCTACAGCAAAATCAGACCACAGAACAGTTGCAAAATTTTTGTGTCAAGAAGTATTCCCAAGATTTGGAATGCCAGATACCATATCATCCGACAACGGTAGCCATTTTGTGTCTAACGTCATACAGGAGACACTGAAACAATTAGGGATCAAACAAAAATTTGGCTGCGTATACCATCCCCAATCACAGGGAGCTGTAGAAAGGGCGAATGGTATTTTGAAAACCAAAATAGCTAAAATAGTAGCAGACAGTGGAAATAAGCTTAACTGGGTGGATGCTTTACCGCTTGCACTAATGTCTATGCGTTCACAAGCCAGCCGAGTCACGCATCTAACACCGCATGAAATGCTTACGGGCCGGCCCATGCCGCTACCATACTTAAGAGGTCCCCATGAGGGACCGTCCCTGGAACAACTACAAGGCGAAATGTTTGAATACTTACGAAGTCTAACTCGTATCCACAGGGCTGTGTTCCAGCAGGTGAAGGGTGCCACTGAGAACAGAGGGGTCGACATCCCAAGAGACCTCCAAAGAATACGTCCAGGAGAGCTGGTGTACGTCAAGGTGTTCAAAAGAAAGTGGGACCAGCCACGAAGGGAAGGTCCATACAAGGTGATACTTGCCACACCAACTGCCTTGAAAGTTGAAGGTAAGGACGTTTGGTTCCACCTTAACCACTGCTGCAGAGCTAACCCACAAGTCCCAGAGAGACCACCCATACCCCGGCCCAGACGCAGGCAGAGAGCAGTTCCCCCAGATCCACAAGGGGACGGCGAGGCCGCCCCAAGGGCAGAGAGAGATCAACCAGAAGGGGATGGCGACGCCTCCCCACAGGAACAGGGGACAAGAAGGTCAGCACGCGTTGCACAGAGACGCAGGGCAGAGGCAACCCAGGGCGATGGCAGCAGTTCAACCCAGAGTGAGAGCAGCGGGTCGCTACCAGAGAGGGTATCAACAGTGGCAGGGAGCTCATCAGAGAGGAGCTCCTCAGCCTCCAGGACTGGCAGCCAATCTCAATCTCATGAGTCATCATCTGCTAGAGATAGGGAAGATCATGAGAGGACAAGTGCAGAGAGAGAGGTGGCTGCAGAGGCAGAAGGACAGGAGAGAGAGGGAACAGAGACGGAGGGAGAAGAAGGAGAAGAGAGCTCAGCATCAGACTCAGGCACAGGCCCAGCGTCAGGCTCAGGCACAGGCCCAGCATCAGGCTCAGACACAGGCCCAGCACCAGACACGGGCACAGGTTCAGACTCAGGCTCAGACTCAGACTCGAGAGACACAGACACAAGAGAATCAGACCCTGAAGAAGGAACAGCCCCCCGGCAAGCAGGAGGGTCTGAAGATCAGGCAAGGAGGAGCTAATTTGGGAGTGATAGGTGCAGTGCTACTAACCCTCTTACTTATTCTGAAAGTGAGGCAGAGTGCAGGAGTAGAACTGGGCAATCGACATCAGATGCAGACAAGTGACTGCTTAGTGGCATTAGGAACTATGGCTGCAAAACAGGGACAGATACCACACAGGGAAATGATACAACTAACCTACTATAAATCACATGCTTATGATGACATCTTGGTGGAGGGTCCAGGAAACATCAGGTTGCATGGTCAGTCCATAAGTCCACACTGTACTGCAGAGGGAATGATGACGGCAAGAGTTTGGTGTAACATGAGAGGTTGTACCAATATAGAAACAGGGCTTACCTTATCTGTGAAAGTGGCCCGTAAATGGCTAAGATTGAACTCAAGGTCCCAAAGAAAGCCGAGAGACGTGGTGATGCAAAAGGTTGAGATAATTAGAACAACTACTTGGACGTCTAACATATTCTACCAGTGGTTAGAATACTCCGCAAAGCAGGTAACTAACATCACGTGCGTAGCATGCCATAGAAGGAGGGGCATACCCACAGTTAAGCCTCTCCCAAACATAGATAAGTGCTGGGAGCATAGTACATGTTTTGCTGCATGTGTCATGTGGATGGCGGCAGGACGAGACAGGTGGACCAACACAACTGCTATTTGTCCGGGAAATCTTAAAAATGCCTCTGACAAATTCCAGCAAGAGTTTCACGTGCCCCCAGTAGTACATTTGGCACCAGATCTTGTGTTCCCCTTTTGTGTGGCACGGGGAGATAATATAGAACATTGGTTAAATAATGTTACTTCCACTAACTCTTCCCAGGAGGCAGAGAGACTGATCCAATGTCGGTATGAGGAGATTGTGGGAAACGTATCTTCATCAGCGGGTAGGGTACAGCTCACGGGGGTACAGAAAGTATGTAACACAACTCAAGAGGCTAAAATTCAGTGCCATCAGGTAGTCAATGGTGGGAACGATTCAATGGTTATGGGACGAAATTATAACGATACCACCTGGATTTTGACACTTAACTTAACTAATGGTACAGTGCCACTGGCAGATATATTTTGGATGTGTGAAAATGATCTTCAGGTGAAAACTGTGCTGCCAGAGAATTGGACAGGAATCTGTACCCCAGTAATGTTAACAGGACAAATCACAATCATGAGTCTGAATAACAGCCAAAATAACAATAATCACTCACGGTCTCGCAGGTCTACCAATTCTCCAACTCTCTCCTGGGAGGAGGATGCTAGTGTGTACATCACATGGGATCAGGTGCCACAAGGGGTTCCCAGGGACACACAGGCTATATCAGATGAATGGATAGAGACAGGTAGAGTGTTAGGCTCCTGGCCGATCTGGGGAGCCATAGCTAATGCCCAATATATAGCTCGTAATAGCCGTTGGATAAATTACTTATGGTACAACCAACAAAGATTTGTGAATTGGACTATAGAAGCCTTACAAGGGGTGAGCGAGCAGTTACATGCTACATCCCTGATGACACTGCAAAACAGGTTCATCATCGAGACTATGCTTGCTCAAGACCAAGGGATCTGTGATGTAGTTGGAGAACATTGTTGCACCGTCATCCCCATGCACACCGGGGAGGATGGCAATTTAACCAAGGCTCTGAATAGCATACGTACCATGCGAGACCAACACGTACAGCACTCAAATTGGAACACTAAAATCTCCTCAATTTGGGACTGGATATCAAAGTTATCCCCTGAAAAGATTTTACACATGATGGGGATGTTGTTGGGATTTGTAGTACTGGCCCTTTTTGTACTAGCCTGTTGTATTCTTCCCTTGGTACAACTCCTCATCAGAAGAACGATGGCAAGTGTTGCCGGACAGTTTATTGTAATAGATCAAGGCTCCCATCCCAAGACAATCACAGAATTATATAAAGACATGGGTGGCCCCGAAGGGAAAGAGCTTAGCAATTTCCACCAGAGCACAGGATGGAATGAGGGAAACCAATATGAAATGATGACGTCAGATGAGATACTAGGCCCTGATGATCAGAAATGGGAGTCAGTCGAGGGAAAGTACGAAGAGATAATGTAAGAACACCTAGGAGTCTTGCCGTCACCAACCCCACTAATACTTAACCATTAGACACAGTAATTTTGCTTGCATGGCTTGTACACAATATCAAAATGCTGTAGGGACAGACACCGTACTAACAAAGAAGGGATAGCACATTAAAGATGTCCTTTACAAACTTTTGAGATAGACATAAACCATGGCTGAACCTTGGAGAACCCCACATCCATACCAGCAGAACCCAGAGGACCAGCCCGTATTCCAGTATCAACAGCAGGCGCCAGGCGTGATGGGACCTCCTCGTCCACCTCCGCCACCATACCCCGTGGGCAGTCGCCTGGTGCCCCTTTGCAACCCCGGTGAAGGTGTCCAGACGGGCGGACGACGCAGTTCCAACCCCTACATGATGACGCCGCAACAGGTCTTCACTGCAGTCTTGGATGACCCTGCACCTGCACGTACCATTCGCCAGCTGCTGATGTCACCAATAGTCCCCAGTCATGCCGACAATCCCCAAGAAGGTGCCAATCCAGAAGCAGAATCCTCCACTTGGGGAGTCCAGGCCCCAGTCGATCCCGTTCCAGGGAACCCAAACCCGCCATACTCCCAGTTAGAGTTCATGCAGAATGTCGCGGGGGCCCAAGGGCCTTCCACCTCACGAGCAGGCGCTAGAGAGGTCCAAACTCCCACCTCCCCACAAATGCCATGTCAGAGTGGATGTCTTCCTTGCCAATACCGTGGGTGTGATGACACCTCATCAGTAACGGACGAGGAGACCGAGTCACTAAGTTACTCACCTACTACTCCTGACCCCCCCCCAGAGCCAGCTAAACAACAAAGGAGTGCACGAGGCAGACTGCTAGGTCCTGCGCCAGTACAACCACTGCACACCTATATGCGCAACAGGCTACAGGATGAGTATGACATAGTCCCAGAATTCGTTGAGGCCAATCTGTGGCTATTGCCTGAGGGGAAGGCTAAAACTAAGCAAGATCGTGAAATTGAGGCTGTACTGCGTAACCAGTTTCACGCAGTTGGCCAAGGACCTTATCGCATGTTGATGCGCAGTCTTCCCCCAGTACTGCGTGAAAAAATGCGCAGGATTCGCCGTGACACCTATGCAATCAGAAAGGGTGAGAATCATGTGTTGAGCCGACAGCAGCAGCAGCACACCGCCAAGGAGCTGCTGAAGCTGCGGGCCCAGCTCAAAGAAATGACTGAGTCCCGAGACACCCTCATGGCGGAGGTCTCCTTGCTGAGAGGGAGGGTGGCGGTTCAACACTTCTTAAGTCACAAGGACTGACATGGACATGATGAATCGACAAAAGGGAGTTTATGCATGATAATGCCATGATGATTGGATAATAAGTAATAATGACTGATGATGAAACCTAAAGGTATTGATGATTATGCTTGCTCTTTCATAAGGGGATATATGACGTGTGTTATTCACTAATACAGATATGTGTGACAAAATGATACTTGATGAAATCTGATTTATGCGTTAATCTTATTACTAATCACTGAAGATGATTCCAGTATGGTAATATATAAATCTTAATCAGTAGTTATGGGACTATAAAGTCCCAAAGGGGGGAATATATATTTTTCTCTCCCTCTGTGATTAAAGTATTATATGGGACTATTGTAGCCCCAAAGGGGGGAATGTAGTGTAAAAGTTTGTGCCAACAGATCAAACAGTAAGGTTAAGATGTATAAATTGATTAAGAAACTCATATAATCATGTTTTTATGTATAAGGCATTATAAAGCTCTTTGATCTACATTTAAATATGATAAAACATTGTTGTATGTGTCAAAGTACTCATAGCACCATAGCACCAGACTATGTAATCATGTTGTATGCACCTACTGAAAGAACACGCTGTGTCTTGTTAAACGATGAAACACATACTCAAATGCTGTAATACATACACACATTCACAGATTGCACTCTAAAGGTTCACCTTGCATAAGACTGAGAGCACTGAGGACTGTATAGAAAGTCCCCAAAATACACATGTTTTTTAAAAATAGAGTGAAAGCGAAACCAGACCTAAGGGAAGAAAACTTGGGAAATTCCAGGCTGCATTACACCATTAAAAATGGGCCCAATCAGAATTGGACACAAAGAAAGGTTTTCCACCAATAGAATTGGTCGTAAGAGGGAAAGATTAGCAAAAAGAGGTGGAGACTCATTTGAATCTCCACCAGCATATAAGCCAGGGTTCTGAGAGCAAGTTTTCAGTCACACTCCGGAGTCTGACTCGCTAAGTTGTATGTGTTAAAGCCTGTTGACACATTAAACTTGATTGCATCGGACTTTGCCTGTTTCCAGTGTTTCTTTAAGTATTTGCCAGCTGAGCCTAAGGTACCAAATCGACATCTGAGGACACCTGATAAGAGACAAGAGGTTCAAGGTCGGGAGCCTACAGGCCCACTTCCAGGCACCGATTTTTGACACTTCAACCGGTGCACCATGCTGACAGCGTCCCACATGCCAGGCGTTCGCAACAAACACAGTCCAATCAGTCCAATAAACAATAAAATTCACTTATGCAAAAACATCCACATGATGCTTAGAGGCTTAGAGTCCAGTTGAGGGGTACACAAACAGACAAGAAATAAAAACACACTAAAACACACGAAACACACCAGATTACTAGAGCAGGAAAGCAAGTCGCCAGCTGAGCAGCGCCATCATCGCCAAATGACTGCTCATGTTTTTGGAACCACTATAATAATTTCACTTTCAGCCACGCTTGTTGTTGCCGTGGGTAACAAACATTTCAAATAGGAGCCAGCATTCAAGTGATCCCACTAAAAACAGGTTCTCACCTCCAGAAACTCCATGTTGCGAAGCACTAAGATTAAGACAGCCACGGCCAGAACGAGGAGGATGGCGCTCCACTCCCTTCTTGTACAAGCTCTGGCCTTCATGACACTCCCAATCTATGGCCGTAATACAGCACTGTAACCACTTCCTCTGGTCCTGGAATGAAACATAAAAAAAGAACAAAGGGGTAACTGAAACCTTGTTATGCTGAATCTCTATACAAATAGTGTGACATGTCCAACTTTCAGTTATCATTACTAGATCCAGTCTTACAGGTAATTCCTTTGATCAACCATCAATCAAAGCCACAACCAAAGACAGCAGCCTCTCTCTCTAGCAGCTAGGAAACCCAATATTGTACAACATCATGTACTGTACATGACGTACTGTAAATATTTGAATCAGGCATGGTATATGCACAGGTAGTGGCGATCTAACCAGCAACACAGACTGATGGAAACTGGCGCCGTTAATACTGTGTCACTACTGTCTTCCATGAACAGGTATTCAAATATATTATGTCTTCCCTGTATTTAACATAAAGAATCTAAATATTAGACATAATTAACACATAATATTTACCATGACATGCCTACTGCCAGAGGCGATTCTAGAGTCTGTTGGGGCCCTAAGCAAAAATTCCCAGGGGGCCCTTCTGACCAGTGTTCATCACCATTATGTTATAAATAATCTGACACCAACGAAAAAAGTAGGAAATCAAAACTTTTTTTATTCCAAATGTTCACATACCATAGCTTACATATTAGAATTAAATAACATGAAAACCTTGTAATTTTGAAAATATAAAGTATGTGAAAATATAAATGTAAAGAACAATAAAAAACAAAATAACTAAATAACAACAAGGTTGTTACATTGGAAATAACCCACATTATAAGGCTAGTGCTTATGAGCACTTTTTAAGCACGGGTTCAAATTCTTCTGTGACTAATGCACACTGTTCAGTATGGCTTAGAACACTTGGCCATTCTGCAGGGTCGTCCAATGTGGTCAAGCCTGTTGTAGTAGCAGGTGACACAGCACGATGAGGGGGAGGAGTTGCTGTGTCACCTGCTACTACTACCTGTTGTAGTAGCAGGTGACACAACACAATGAGGGATAGGAGTTGCTGTCCTGCTGGAGGAGGACGTTGCTGGGACTTATATGACAAAAAAAAACAGGGTATATGCAGGAATCCTGAGGTTAATTTCAATACCTTTTTAAGACTTTTTAAAGACCTTCCACAAATACTTTAAGACCTCATCGCCACTTCAAGCTGTCGTTAGCAGCAATGCATCTTTAACTTACTAAACAGTTGTAGTTTGCAATTAAATCTATGGAGCACAAACATACAACAGAACACAGATAAAATGAGAAGGAATAAAGTTTGAAAGAATAAATTAAACCAAAGGCAGGTTTATTAAAATACACCTTAGGTCATAACAAGTAACACAGCTCTACAGCTCAACATCAGCTATTCAAGGCCAACTTGCTGAAAACAACCTTATGGCTAGCCCCTTACATGTGGGATTTAGGGCTGACCCAAAAAATTCCAAGCTCGGGCACGGGATTCGATTATGAAAAAAAAAAAAAATTCGAATATTCAGCCTTTTTTTTCTCCCGTTTTTTTGGGGGAACCTTGAATGCAACACTAATCATGCTGTCAGTTTACGGTTGTGTTTTTTCCCCTTCAGCCATATGTAAACTCAAAGAACAAGAAGCAATGTCTGTTAGGCATATAAGATTTCATATTCCAGTTCCAGTTTGTGTTTTTAATTGATTGATTGTTTCTGGTTGATTGACAAATAAAGGCCGGCCCCATTAGGCCGAGTAAAGAAGTCATCTGGTCTGACTGTTGCATGAATTGCCTAAAAAAGTTTCACAGTAAATCAGAGAACGGGGATATTATTATTGCCACGGGTTATTTGAAATGGACAAAGGTATTCTTTATTGGTGAGTTAAGGGAGAATATCTATCATGTAATTAAAAAAGAAATGCCCGACGTGCAATGAATGGAGACCTATTATCCTGCTTGAACACAGACGACTAAATTCTTTCAATAGTGTGACTCAAAATAATGATAAAATAGATTTAATTGATGTAAAATAATATGCTGATGGTGACATTTTCCACCAGTCCGCTGCGCTCTGAGTCTGGTGTCAGTGACACATGCTGCTCTGAGTCGCGCATCTGTCTGCACGCCGGGGGTTTTAATTTTTAGTGTGAAAAATCAAAAGTTAAACACTACTTATCAGCAACCAGAAGTGTTCTTTCGTTTGTGAATATTTTTATCTTAATTATAGGGTTGCAAGAAACTACCTTTTCGCCATGATTTTTAAGTTATTAAAGGGCCAGTGTGTAATATTTGTCACATCTGAATCTGAATATTCTACCCATTAATATGTTTATATAAGTGTATAATCGCTATAAAATAAAATTCGTTTGGTTTTCATAGCCTTATAATTATGCTTTTATATATATATATATATATATATATATATATATATATATATATATATATATACATACACACACATATATATATATATACATATATATATATATATATATATATATATATACATATATACATACACATATAGCAAGGGCCTTGCTTTAGAGAGGTCGCCATCTTGCACCGCCATGTATTCACGGCAGCCCGAGCGGGCAATCCAGCCAGTCAGAGAACGCGTTTCGTGTGTATAAATAAACCAACAAAAACAGCGGAAGGAAGGAAGGAAGGAAGGAGGAGGAGGAAACAGCAGAAAGTGTTAGTAGTTCATCGATAGAGAGTAGTGAAAAGTTTTTTTAGTTATAAAGTTTGCGAATGGACCACACTTACCACGCAACAGGATAGAATGAACCCGAACCGTCATCTGCGAGGAAAAGAAGACGTAACTTCACTCCTTGTGATGCACTCTCTGCGGCGCTTTTCCTCCTGATGATATATCTCCCCAACGATAGTAGCACCGAATCCCATTCTGTGCAGCAAAATGGGAGCGGAGGATTCAGCCTCTCTTCTCACCCGCTCAGCATCAAACACATGGAGTTCCTCATCTGTGTACTCCGGCTCAAACAAGTATGGCTCTGGATCTGTGTCCGCTACAAGAAACTCTTCAAAATCGCGTTCAAAGTCGTCCATTGCAGCCACTATAGTCCGGAGATATTGCTAGGCTAAATAAGCAGCTGAGTTTTGTTTACAGGCTACGTCTGTGCCTGTGCCTGCTCACCGGTGTATCCCTCCGCAGATCACAGCGCAGGACGTACTGAAAATTTTAGTCTTATGTCAATAACAGACAATAGGATAGCAGTAACGTTACTCCTATGTACCCTGCTAATTGGATTCAGTACAGCTAATACCACCGTTTATTACTGAACAGTACAGGTTACTGTTGGCCGTAACCACGCCAAAACAACCAACAAACAACAACTTAGCTGTAACTCCAACTGTGCACTGCTGCTCTCTCCTCCAGCTCGCTCATACACACACCAGCAAGCGCACTCACACAGCCCTCATCCCCGTCCCCGTCACACTCGCACCCCGCCCCCCTACCTATACTCATTCAATCCCAAACATGCCATTAACTCACAGAACATTGACATTAACAGAACATTTACTGCAGGGTCGCTACAATATTGTAGCAACCCAGTGGTGAGTGTGGTAAGCTGTCAGTCAGTGTGCGGGCTGGAGATTGGTGGAGCAGAGAGGGGAGGGCTGCCCCGCTGGGTACTGTAAGTGAGTATGTGTGTATGAAGTGTGTGTGTGTGTGTGTGTGTGTGTTACACTAGAAGAGTCAGAGTTTGGGTCTTTTACCCCCTGGAGTGTTACTGGAGTTTTTGGAGTGCTCAAATAAACACGCCTTTTTCCCAAACGCTCCTCTGGTCTCCTGCTCGTGAGTGATTCATTACAATATCGTAACATGGTTTAGATTTCTAAATAAACATTCACCTCGTCACTAGATAGACCTACTCCTGAAAAACTCGTGTCTGCCCAAGGCTTTTTGTCCTACGAGGCCACCGTCATTTACCCGACGGGAGGGGTGAGCGAGTGAGCCCTGCAATCTAGAATTTGACCATTGATGTCACTGTTTTCAACCCATTTTACACACTGGCCCTTTAACTTTTTTGGACTTTTTTTTTTCGCTTCGTCGTGAGGAGGAAAATAAATTATACATTCATGGATACTTCTTGTCAAAGCTTGAATGCCAAGAAAATTTAATACTTCATAAAATCGCAATCAAGACTTTTTAATATTTTTTAAGGGCCTTAATTTTCCGACATTTGATTTATCAACTTTTAATACTTTTTAAGACCCCGCGGACACCCTGAAAAAAAAAAAAAACCCAGGGTATAACAGGGTATATAAAAACCCAGGGTATAACAGGGTATATATTGTCATGAAGCATCTTTACAGGGCATGGTATATGTTATCAATTAAAGTAAAATTTACTGATTTATTGAACTGACAGTCATCAGTATCATCACGTGGTGTGGGCACTCGGTGAGCCTGTGGTGTCTCTTCCTGCTTATGACAACCGCCAGGTGGAGTGGCCACTATTCCACTGGAGGTGGATGTTGCTGGAACTGATGTGACAAAAAAACAACAGGGTATATATTATCATAAGGAATCTTTACAGGGCATGTCACATGTTATCAGTTGAAGTAAAATTTATTGAACTCACAGTCATCAGTATCATCACTCGGTGTGAGCGCTCAATGTGCCTCTCTTGGTGTCTCTTCCTGCTCATGACAACCATCAGGTGGAATGGCCACTATCCCACTGGAGGTGGATGTTGCTGGAACTGATGTGATAAAAAACAAAACGGTGTATATTGTCATAAAGAATCTTTACAGGGCATGGCATATGTTATCAATTAAAGTGGAATACTGGACTTATGGTTTTCATCTTCAGCATTTGGTAGGGGCACTTTATCTGTCTGTTTTGTGGTCATAAATTTAAGTAATGATCCTGAGGAGAGATAAGAGACAGATTTTTAATTGTTCTTCTTGGGCATAGCTTTCATTATTCATTGCTATCATAGCATTCATAGCTTAATGCTACCTATGAACTCTTACACAACTTTATTAGTTACAGAAAAAGCTGTTTTTCCATCCAAATCACTCCAATACATTTTGTACCTTCAACAAACACTCATGTCCACACAGCATACAGGTACAGCAAGCATGGTACAACAAGTAAACTTCACAATAAATACAAACATCAACAACATATAACAACAGTCGCTGACCGCCGCTACCTAACTTCTCACATCTTCACATTTAACAAGTGTAAACATCAATGAGTAAACAGAAAATATCTAAACATATGGATGCTTGTGTAAACATGTTTAACTCACCTGTAAACACACAAACAGATAAAGCACTAGTAAAGTAGTATAACGAGTATACGGTTAAACTGAACTACAGCGGTCGCCATGACAACAGGGCAAAGAGCAACCGTTACGCTACCGGAGTAACTACTCTAGTCCAGTCTGAAATCAGGTGTGTCTACACAAGCAATTAGAATAATCAGAATAATTAAGGGGGTGGCCCACTTAGTAACATTAATGATACCAATGAAATGTCCAGGATGCCACATTCGTGTAAGCCAGTGTTAGTGTAAGCTAGCATTAGCGTAAGCTAGCATTAGCGTAAGCTAGCGTTAGCGTCAGCTAGCATTCTGACGCTAATGTTAGCTGCTATTCAAGTCTGTCTCCCCGTTAGTTAGACAAAGTAACAGATCAATAACAGCAGTCATTTATTGTTAATGTCATGCTTATCATTATCTGCTCCACTTACCACTGTCTTTCTTTCTTTTTTCTTCATCTTCTTTTTTTTCTTCCTCTTCTTACTACCTGATGGATAACTCTTCTTCATTTCCCTTCAGCTGCATTTCCAACTTGCAGAACAATTAGCATCACACAGGTTAACGTGGGATCATGGGATTGACGTGGGGCCCTTTTCGGGAGGTTTCCTACTGAGATGTCATTGCAAATCGCCCGTTGTTGTTTAAGGGGGAGAGGGATGCGGTCACTGCGGCTAATACATTTTTGAGACATTTCGGTAAAAACAGCCCTCGGCCATGAGTCTCGGGGGCCCCAAGCAGTTGCCTGCCTTGCCTGTTCACAAGCTGCACGTCTGCCTACTGCTACTTACCCCCCATCACCAAATACATACATAAATATAATAATAATTCTTAAACATCCACACCAATTGCCAACACCACCCTCTGGAACATTTATATTGGTGTTCGTACCTGCAGGGAACTCTTTCACACGAACACCCTGAAGCAGACAGGTAAGTGCTATGCCACAAACAATGGGTGATGTCACGGTGGCTACCTTCGCATTTTAGCCATTTTTAAGCATTTTTCTGATGTTATAGCGCCACCCAGTTGCCAATTAGAGTTAAATTTCTCCAGTCACCTTGAGGCATCCTGTTCTACATATCTACCAAGTTTAGTAAAAATCGATATGGCCGTTAGGCCTAGATAAGAAATTAACTATCTAACGCCCCCATTTTGTTTGATGGGGTCAATAATGGAGGGGTCCCCTCAGATTATGTGTGGTCATATGCCTACAAAGTTGCGTGGTGATCGCTGAAACCCTTGAGATGTTATACACCTTTATGTGATGAGCCACGCCCTCCGCAATATTCATTGCCTTATAGAAGCTCAGTTTTCGTAAGTTTTCCAACATTTGCCAAGAGGGAACGTTAGATATTGGTCCCTAGATTATGTTCACCGAGTTTCATGCAGATCGGTCAAAACTTGTGTTTTCAAAAAATTCAAAATGGCGGAAAATCTATATAACCGGAAGTTATGGGTTCTTGAGGCAAATTTGTTCCTCATGAGGAGAGGCATCTCTGTGAAAAGTTTCATGTCTGTACGACACACGGGGCATGAGATATGCCCATTCAAAGTTTGCAATTTCAATCGGTTGCTATAGCGTCCCCCCTTTGGCCAATTGATGTAATATTGATTCATTCGCATCCTCCCATGACCCTCTACCACTGTGCCAAATGTCACATGGATTGACTAAGTCAGTCACACACACACACACCAACAGACAGAGTTTTCGTCATTATATAGTAAGATATTAACTAAAGTCCAAAGTACAATCATTGAAGCACTGTTAAATTATCCAGAAAAAGTGCATGTATCCAAGCCCAGCTGTGAAATATTTACAATGTAAAACTGTCACTGGTAACTCTCTTCGTTACACCCACAAGGAACATCCATTTGACACTGCAGTCTCACACATATGTTGCACACATGTTTTCCCTCACATGACACAGAGCAGAATAGCCTTCTGCAAATTGTTCAAACATATTTCTGCTAAGACAACAAATGCCGTGGATGTAAGAGAAATCAGACAGTCTGATCTAAAGAATGCAGACGTTCAGAAGTTCAGCTTGCTGCAGCTTTGTGCTTGAATGTATACAGTATAAAGGTATCATGCTTCAGAAACAGCCCAATTTCTCTGAACCAGTCACTAAATGAAATAAATGGAATTTGAATTATCTGCTGACAAACCAGTGTTTGAAAAAAAAATGTATTAGCAGCACATTGTACTTTAAGTGTCAAAAGTTAAAGTCTTCATTAATAATCAACTGTAGTTTTTACTCTACATTTATCTCAAAGTTATAGTTCCTACTTACTTCACAGGTTCAGGTTGATGCAAGGTGTACTTATCAAATACATTATAATGTATCACTGTAGGTGATTATACAAAGTATTTAAATTAGCCCCACCATTAGCAGCTGCAATATTAAAGTGATATGCACATAATGTTTTAATATATTGTAATACAATATTATACATAGTTCTGACATGCAATTGAGAACAAATAACAATATCTATCTGAAATGTAGAGCAGAAGTCTCAATAAAATTTAAGTATGAAAGTAAAATAAAAGTACCTCAAAAGTTCACATGTATATTAGAATGGCTGGTGGCAACATTTAGTTTTCACATGTCTATAAAAGGAAACTCTAAATGTATTTTAATTGAGCATATAATGTGTCTTACCTCAGCAGAGAATCGTGTGGAGAGAACACAGTGATGATATCTTAGCTGGTTCTGCACTCTGTCCTGCTCATTTGCCGAAAAGTTCGTTGTATTTGCTCGATTTCCTGGTAATGAATGGGAGGGTGGTGACTTCAGACAGCACTGGAGCACGCTCACAGCAGTAATAGACAAGAGTATCCCACCTTGTTTTAACATTAAACACTCCTACGTGCCAAATGAGGCGTCTCAGTGGGGTGAGTCGCTTTTGAAGGCACATCTGTGACTATAAAACACTAAACCCATTTTAATGTTGAATGGAGGATGATGTAATCATAAAAAATCCTTTATAAAAGACAGAAGACATATTGTACAGAGTAATGTAACAAGAATGTTGTCTATGTGCCTGTTCTGCGTAGGGCTGGATTTTTAATAGTGTTGTTTGCCAAAAAAATCTCATCAGCGATCACCTCAGGAGGTGGAGGCAACAGGTATAACAGGCTCTATTCAATGAGGCCACGTATCAGGATTGCCAGCTGTCACATATCTGAGTCACCTTTGTCTCACGCTCTGAACAAACCAAGGCAAGTCTCACGCCACAGTGACTATTCGATAACTGAGTATGATGCGCTTCCACGGCGTTTCATGTCTGGCTGGTTGGTGCGGGATCATGCCTGTTCTCTGTGCTGCAGGCCGCAAACTTCCGCTGCTGTAGCACCTGCTCGGTCACCGTGGTGAAGTTAGTTTGACGTTGGATATTCGACAAATACTCGGATATTCATTTTGGGTTCAACAGTGATTTCCAACTCCCTCTCACAGGCAGAAAACAATGAGCAACATAGAGTGAATTTTTTAAACAAACGTCATAGGTTTTCAGTGAAAAAGGTCTATTTTCTTCAATAGCTTCAATTTTATACCTTTATTTTTAAATGGTGTTTGTTTAAAAAAAATCATATAAAACAGAAAGAGCATGAAACCCATTTATAAAGAGGTGGACCTTATTAGGCCCACTTGGCCTAAGCATTCTACATTGTTGTGGGGTGTCTGGGTCCAGTAATGTCAAAGCTACTGAAGAAAATAGACTTTTTTCATAGCAAACCAAATTAATTTTTTGGAAATTCTTATTAAATAGAAATTCAGATAGCACACATACATCTGGCCGACGTCGGCCTGATGTATCAAGTTGAGATCGTTTAGACGTAGCAGGGAGAGCATTTGAGACGTCGGCCTTTAATCAAAAATGACCACCACGTGACGTTCAAACGATCAATAAAAGAAGCTCAGTGGGCGCTCCTTCATTAATATTCATATGCTTCGTTAACTACGACCTTTATTCATTTAGGTCAGACCTTTCAAACTACAAATATTTCACCATTCAATGTGAGAAATCAATGCTAACATTCAAAAATAGCTGACTGTTACCCTATTTCGTGTGTAAGTGTGCACAATGAAGAGACAAAAGTCAATTTGACAAACTTTATTTTCAAATTTCCACACACAATATCAAACAAACAAATCCTAACTTCACCACTGTATTTTTTTTGTTTAGCATTTCAGCTGTCTTTTAGCCAGATTGAAGGCTTTGGGTCCATCACTCTGCTTAATTTAGTGTTGAAACGGTTAAATAACGGGATCCGGCGTTAACTCCGTTAACTGTTAACAGCAGCTCAACCATCAGTCCTTCATCTCGGAAAAACAGTGGTTTCAAAACTGCGCTATTACCTGAGGCCACCGGGTCAGTTTGCTTTGCAGAGGAGGAGACCTCGACTGATAAATTGCTCATAAAATCACATTAACAGCATACCGCAGGCATTCTTAAACTTCACTATTTGACCTCCGCGCTCCTCTCCGCTCCTCTCACCCACACTTGAGCATCCATTCTGGGATACACAGTGTCAGCCCCCCCGGCCTGACCTCCGCAGTCCTCTCCGCTCTTCTCACCCACACTTGAGCATCTATTCTGGGATACACAGTGTTGGCCCGCCTGGCCCGACCTCTGCGCTCCTCTCCGCTCTTCTCACCCATACTTGAGCACCCGTTCTGGGATACACAGTGTCGGCCCGCCCGGCCTGACCTCCACACTCCTCTTTGCTCCTCTCACCCACATTTGAGCATCCGTCCAGGGCCGCGGAGGTCCGGCCGGGATGGACCATAGGTGAGTCGATTCCAAGTCTCGAGCCCTGCCCAGGACAACGGGCACTTCCACTTTAATCCAAAATGAGTGCTCATGATAACCAGATAAGCAAATAACGTCAACTAGGGAATATAAAATGAAAACACCACAGTTGTAGTCTGTTAGCTAACATGAGCTAAACTAGCTAACAGCTAACGAAAGATAACGTAAGCTGGTGGGGACCTGTGCTAAGCTAGATACACCCAGTTGTGCCTCGCCACTCACCAGGAACTTCTTTTAACGGTCACAGAATAAACAACAGAGCTATTTTCTGCCAATTTATTCCAATTAGCTTACCTGAAACCAACTGCGATGAGACGCTGTGTCCTACGAGCTCAGTTCCAAACAAAGACCGCGGAGATGAAATTATGCCTTCTGTGGCGATTTCCGTATGTGGGCAGGTATATTCTACGGCCCTGGGCCGACCCAAAGCCGACAAAACAGAGACGTTTGATGAGCTGGGACAAAAGAGTATTTAAAAGATATCCGCCCATGTGGCCGACGCTTGTCAGATGTTATTCGGGGCCGATGTGTCGTCCTCAGGCCAACGTCGGCCAGATGTATGTGTGCTATCTGGGAAGTGTATTTTTGTGAGTGTTTGTGTGCGGGCAGGTGGGGATATTAGCCCTGTTTTCTGCCTATGAGAGGGAGGTGGAAATCACTGTTGAACACAAGATGAATATCCGAATATCCGTCGAATATCCAATGTCAAACTAATTTCACCTCGGTCTCCCGGTCAATGCGTGACCGTTAATTGACACTTCTCACATGTTGCACACCACACGTCCATTTTTCCACACAGAGAAAAATGATTGTGTAACCGCTGATATGATCACGATGTGCAGTGAGAGAGGCAGGCAAAGCACCAACATGTCTGAATTTTAAAAAAGTGTCATATGTTCAGCAGTGGAAAGTGACTTTTTTAGACTTGTACAGAGCGCTTCGTTTTAGTTTTAGTTTTAGTCAGACTCTCAGTCTTAGCTGTGTTGTCATTATTATTATCAGGGGCGGATTTAGTAGTTTTGGGGCCTGGGGCCCTGGACAAACTTGCTTTATTTTCACCCTCTATCTAACTGTTAATATTGGTTGAATTTTGGAAGCTGTAGAAGAAGAGGGCCTACTCTTTTTTTTTTCTATAGTAAAACAACTCCCTCAGTCAGGAGAGGTCGACCTATTATCAACACAATGTACCTAAGTTTCTTCAAGATGGGCCTTTTGATTCTTAAATAATGCTGGATCGTTTCATAAATAGTAATGCATCATATTTTATTTGATGTATTTTGTGAGTAAAAATCTGAATCTGCAACATAACCAGTGACATTTATCTGTAGTGGTACAGTGTTTTTTGTGTTTTTTTAACACACACATATGTGTATATATATATATATATATATATATATATATACACACTTTATTAATCCCCCGAGGGGAAATTCAGTTCACTCCATTGTCAGTTACACACAGGTCTGAAATAGACACATGCACAAACAGGACCTATACATGCACTTAGTGGAGAGATGTCAGAGTGAGGGGGCTGCCCATGGATGGGTGCCCCGAGTGGTGGTGGGGGCGGGGCGGGGGGGTGTTCAGTGCCTTGCTCAAGGGCACCTCGCCAGTGCCCAGGAAGTCAACTGGCACCTCTCCAGCTACAGTCCATGCTCCATATTTGGTCCAGATGGGGACTTGAACAGGCGACCCTCCAATTCCCAACCCAAGTCCCTATGGACTGAGCTGCCCCTTTCTTCTGAAAGGGAAATTTCAGTTTATTTCAGCTCGTCTCCTATCATCCTAAATTTGTTTCATGTGACCAGTGACATAGAAATAATAGTTAGCATGTTAGCCGTTAGCCTAGATACAGCCGTAGTGTCAGACTTGTTAAAACGTAAGTGAACGGGCATCCCTTCAAGTGCAAAGTTAGTCCACTAAACAAGCTTTTTTTCCACAAAGACTGCCTCATATCATTAGGATTAATGTCAGAGAACATATAGAAAACGACATGTAAACGTGTTGTCTTACCTTACCGGTGTGCTGCCATGTTTATTTATCCCTCTAGCTCTGCTTTCCAAAGCACGGCCGAAATATCGTGAGAACAAGCAGCGATCTCATAGCGTGCCGTGCAAGGCTGCCTTGCAGCAGCCATTCCTCCCCTCTCGTCCTCTAATGTTACCTGTTGCACCTCTCTCTCTCCTCCTCCTCCGTTCTTCAATTTCACAAAGCTCTTCATCAGTGTATTCTGGCTCAAATAAATAAGGGCGGCCATCAAACTCTGCAAAATCAAATTCCTCCTCCACAAAGTCAAAGTCTGGCAAAAAGTCAGCCATTATTCTATAAATCTTTCATAAAATAAATGAATGAACTTTTCAGGCTACTGTCCGGTTCTGCCTTCCAGCTGTTGCTGCTTGTTCAGGCACACTATGAGATTGCTGCTTGTTCTCGTAATATTTCGGCCGCGCTTTGGAAAGCAGAGCTAGATGGTAAACAAACATGGCACCACATGAGTAAGGTAAGACAACACGTTTACATGTCGTTTTCTATATGTTCTCTGACATTTATCCTAACGATATGAGGCGGTCTGTGTGGAAAAAAGCTTGTTTAGTGGACTAACTTTGCACTTGAAGGTATGCCCGTTCACTTACGTTTTAACAGGTCTGACGCTACGGCTGTATCTAGGCTAACGGCTAACATGCTAACTATTATTTCTATGTCACTAGTCACTTGAAACAAAAGTTAGGATGATAGGAGATGGGTTGAAATAAACCGAAATTTCCCTTGAATGTAGCAGATTTAAAAAAAAAATTAAAAATGAGTGGAAATGTGGTATGTGTTCCATTATGTTATCTAGTGACTTTACCGAAATGGTTCACTTGTTCTGTTGTTTCAAAGTTAGCCTTCTTGGTAGTATGAGTACTGTATTTGTTTGCGTGACTGGGCCTTCTCCTGACTGTAAGATATATTGTGCTACTTCCAGCCTCTTGTCAGTCTGCAGTAAAGTTGGCTGTGAGAGGTATGTATTGTAGGGGCATATTGAGAAGTCCACCCTCAGCAGGGTCAAATGTTTATTACCCCGCCCCCAAACTTACTCCAGTCAGGAGAGATGCAGACTTCCTGGCACCAAAAGGAGATCATTTAAGATGGTCCAAATGACTTTGTAAGTCATTAACCTATATAAGGGTCCCCTTCTCCGCCCTGAGGCAATGCCTTGATTAACAGCCCTGCTTTGGAAGACAATGCACCCTTTTCTTACCGCATCCTGCCACTTCTTGTGACCCTGGGGGGGGGGGGGGGCACGCCATCCCCTCTCTGGCCAAATTCTTCTGTGTGATAAAAAAATTGAAATGTATGTTGGAAGTGAGATTATTCTTTTTGTTCCTCTTTGTTGGTTGTTTACCATGTCCTGACTTGTACACGTGCATAATCATGTTTTTATCTGAATGATACTTTGCTTTAACCCTGTTAAAACAAAAGATTGATAAGTTGCAGAATTTAATTTAGTTTCAACTGTTAACCCCTCTCTAATAGTTAAGAAGAGTTACCGCGAGGAAGTCAACTTTATATATTTTGAATAAAGATATAATTGGGGATTATTAACCAACTTGTTTGCATGAATACGTGTTTCTTCATTTTGTTTTCATTATATATTGTCATTGAGTTAATCTAGAGTGTGTGTATTTGACGTAGGCTAGCTGAAACCACGGCATAATAATTAGGGGCCGGGCAGCCTAAGCTGCCAGGACCCTATTGTTATCCTGCATGTTCTTCTTCTTCTTCTTCTTCTTCTTCTTCCAAGGAAATCATACTTCCCATGCGTGAAACATCACCAAACTTTGCACAAAGGTCCAGTCCCATGGCGGATTGCCTCAGCTGCAAAAACAGGCCAATAGTCCTGATGGTGGCGCTACAGCAAGCCTCTAAAGTTCAAAATTTTGAAAATTCACAACAAATCAACCATATGTGACCAGCCATGGAAAAACGAGGAACAAGTCTCCCGAGAGGCATTCTGAGTTATTTACAGATTCTGAAAGTGTAGTTTCTAAGCTTTCCAACGATGTGTAACACATGGAAATCTGAAAATATTTGAAGAAGTTGTGGCCATTTGAATTGCAGGCACTCCTCAAACTACTTTACTGAGAAATCCAGCCTGAACGATTCTGAATTCTCAGGTGCCAGGTAACACAATGCTGCTCATTTGCATCTCATTTAGATAAGCCCTACCCCCTACTGGTCTAGCTCTCAGTGACATCTGGTATCTGTTAGCCTGCAGGGCAGAAACTATTGTAGTAGTTTGAACAATGTAGTTAATGTTGATGTAGTGTTGTTTTCCTTAAGCACTTTAGTGGACTGATCAGAATCAGAATGTACTTTATTGAAATAGAAATGCTTTTGTTACAAAAAGCCCCTGAATAAAGTTGATCACAAAAACAAAACAAAAAGCCCCTGAATAAAAATGAAAAACAAGAAAGGTAATATACTTAAGAGTTAGAAGGAGCAAACACTTATTTCTAATATTTCATAAAATAAAATACATTTAAGTCACTCTGTGGTGCAGTGTGGATGGATCAGTCTGTTGCTGAATGAGCTCCTGTGGCTGATTAGCACATTGTGGAGAGGGTGTGAAGGAGAGTCCAATATTTGGTGATATCACACCCGCATCCTCTTCTGCGTACTCTTCTGTGCTGTGACCCTTGGCGCTGGGCATGTGATGTCTCTTGCCTCATCAGCACAGAAAGGCCTGATTTTTTCAAAAAGATAGGTCTGCCTGGCAATGTTCAGTCCAGGTGGGGCCAGGACAGGAAGACTGTCAACAGGGGGCAGAACTCCTGGATTGCGCAGTAGCTGAAATTCGACAGGTTCTGCATCACTGTGAGTTCTAGCAAGCACCACACCTGGTCTCTTGGCATCAAAGCTGTGACAGAATATAAGCACATAACAGGATATTTAAAACATGGCTCACTGTTTTCTCATAAAACACTATCATGTCCATGAAATTATTTTTTATATACAATGTGGAAGTTTCAATATAAATACCTGAAGTGCTGATAACTCTTGATCTGTGGGAGCCTTCAGAAGCAGGGACTCAGATGCGTCTGCCAGTCGAAGGCCTTGACTATCACTCTGCCATCTGCCATTCCAACAAGTTGTGGGATATTGAGGTGACTCTCAGGAGAGCTGTTTTCCACTACCCGTTGACAGCAAGGACTGCAATGGAAATATTCTATTACTTTTCATGATTTTTTTTTAAAAATGCATGTTTTACACATTTACATTAGTCAAATAAAATAAACTAACCTTGGCGATGTCTGCCAAAGGGTTGACTCTGGTCCTCATGAATGCTTGCTTGATTAGTCCAAAGCCACAGTCAGGGGCAAATTTGGTGTGGCCAGCAATAAGGAAGTGGATGCTAAGTGTGGAGTGAAGCTTGTGTCCAACCCGCCAGGCACCGTACCAGAGCATGAAGTTGTTTTTGTTTTGCCCACTGCAGTTGTCACAATGAAGATCCACGTCTGTTTCTCCAACTCCGAAGTAGAAATGATGCATGTAGCTGATAACTTCATTGCTCCCCTTACTTGACGACATGCCTTCATCAATCAGGAAATTCACCTGTTTTTGCAGCCCTTCACAGGAGACACCAAAAAGGCCACATTTCCATGGAGTCAGGAAGTACATTGGCCCAGGCTGAAGAGGGTTTGAGGGAAAGTGCATCTGAAGAAGACAGAGAGGGAAAGGGGATTAGATCAAATGAAAGACGTTTGTGTCTATTCATAACAGTCTAATAAATCAAACACTATAAAAATTATAGAAATAAAAAAAACTTTCATTCAACAAAATAACTGTGATTGCTATATTGCTGCTATTCTGCATTTGCACTTGCAACTATTTATTATTATTTATTATTGCCACTTTGCATTTGCACTTGTAACTATTTATTATTAGGCTACTTATTTTCTATGCACTTTAATATTGTACAGTAACACTTGGCGTGTGTGTCTGCTGCAAACCAAATTGCCCTTCAAGGGACATTTAATAAAGTGAAGTGAAGTAAATAACGTGTGATAAATAGTACCTGCTGTGCAAAATCAAAACTGTAATGCATCCTGATCTTCTTGCTTGCTGATGGGGAGGGTCCAAAAGACAACTGAGAGTCAGCACATGTCTTTCTGCAGGCAGCAGTCATCTCGTTGTACACAGCCCTCTCTTTTTGCACAAGGGCAAGATGATCTTGTTGCTTCTTGACCGCTTCAGACTTTCTATCATCTGGGAGGTTTGCACTTCATACCAGCTGCTCGTTATTGTTTTGGCACTGCCAGCAGATCTGTATGTGGCCTGCAGCTTCTGATGTGCGGGAGGAGCTGGTTCCACGGTGCTTTGAAGCTTGATTTACAAACTGCACGCTCACCTGAAAAAACAGATATTACTTTTGGTTAATTATACTTTAATTGCTAATAGGTAGTGCTTCACATTACTTCACATTAGAAGCATTCGATTCGAAATCAATTTTTACACATACCAAGCTCCTTAGCAGACTTCACGTAGAGACGCCACACTGAGGCCTTAGGCACATGGGTTGGCAGCAACTTCACATGCCAATCCCTATGCCCAGGATGTCGGCCAGGCAGCATGATGGCATTGTCTTCTGCGTAGTTTTTTCTAAATTCCACAGCTCTGTTGATTTGTTCACGGCTGATGAATCTGGCTGGCCGTGGCTGTGAGCTCTTCTTCCTTAACCGTGGTCTTGCCCCATTCTCATCAAAGTGTTTGATTATGTCAGTCAGAGTGTCTTTGCCAATTCTAAAAAAGGAAAACAAAGAAGTTTCAGATCATGGGTCATGCTAACAGGCACCCCGTTATTCACCCACGGGTGTGTGATTCACACATTATTCAAGCACATCATCAGGTTGGTGTGTTATTCAAATTAATAGCAAATGCTCACATTACCCTATATAAGTCTCCCATTACAGCTTAGTTTTGATGTGCATATCATTTTAATTTTAAAACGACAGTACTGAGCTAGCTAATAACAATGTAAGGTATAGCCATGAAAAAACATGAAAAAACAGTTTGTAATCCCTGTATGTGACTTCGAATGAACACTAACGTAACGTAGATAACTTGGACGTTATTGAAAACTCACCCCATAAGAAACTGAAAAGTATTCCTGCCAACTTCATTGCCTCCGATGAAATAAGTGGTTCGGGGGTGCTATCTTTTCGTCGGGGGCTTCATGGTGGATGTAGTCATCTCAGAAGTAACTACTGTACGTCTGTTCGTCTCAAGGTGTCCAATTATTCTCATGTCCTGCCACTCTCTTTCGGCAGCTAAAGAATCCATCTGTATGTTGTACATAAGCTCTAGAGAAAGTTTGTGGCTACACGACTGTGTCCCAAAGAGAGAATTCTCCTTTCTTCTTCTGTAGCATTTGCAGTCAAAGTTACGGATCTTCTCCATTTTGCTGTCTTTTTTCAAAAACTGTAAAACTTATTAAACCTATCTCCTCCCACAATTTTTGCTCAATTGACACAAAACTTGCTACAGAGCATCTTCAGACTGTCCTACACAAACGATCCACACAGATTTTTGATTTATCGAAAATTGAGCCTACAGTGCATCAAAATGTTTGACTGTAAACGGTACTGTAAACATATACTTGCAAATTCTTGCTAAATACATTTTCAATGTTCATTTAAAAAAAAGACAAAATTTGGAGTCATGGTAGATGGTGTATGGAAAATATCAGAATTTTATCTCAAAAACGGAATTTTTTACAGCATTTTGAATTTCGCTCTCATGCGAACAATTGGAGTCAATGCAAAAATGGCATTTTTAAACATCAGTTTTTCACTTATGGAGCCAATAAATCATTGTTAAAATCAAATTACCAACATCTCCATGCTGTCTAGATGCAATTTGTGTATTTTCGGATTTTTGTCTTAATAAGTGAATTTTTGACGGCCGTTTGAAATCTGCCTTTACACACTAACAGCTGCTGTCTTGCACAGAGGTGACTGGCTTAGTCAATTTGTGAAGCTACATGTGACATTTCTGTTTGCCAATTAGCTCATTGAGATAGAGGATGATTCTTGGTGTTGAAGACTGTGAGTTCAAACCTCAGCTTGTGCAATATTTCCATATGAGAAATCTACCCAAACTTTTCATAAAGGTCCAGTTAGAGTTGCCACCCATCCTGTTTTTTCCAGAATTATTCTCTTTTTTCATCAGCTGTCCCGGGAAAAAAAAATCTCTCCCGGGACACAATTTGTCCTGTTTTTTGGGGAAAATGCAGCAGCAGCAGGCCAAGGAGTCCATCCAGAATCAATGCAACAGGCTCAAGAACATCTGTGTCAGAGAGACAACAAAGAGGTAAGAGGAGCTGTGGGAAGTCCTAACAGCTCACTTAGTATATTTGCAGATCCAATCATGTTTTAATTTGTATTTTTTCCATTTATATTTAACCCTATGCGCCCGAACGACGCATAGTGCGTCCAAATTCACACCTGTTCTTCTCTATGGTTTTTCTCCGCGACTGTGCGTCATTGCGAAAAGCCACGCATATCACGTGAAACAGCGGAATCGTAGCTTCCAAATGTTTTCACAGCGAAAAAAAATTATAAAGTTACACTAAAATTATGTATAACAGAGCTTTCATACAGCTTTGCACACACATTACTCTTGGATGGATTACTCGCGAATGCAGGGTTGCACAGAAATGCCACACATATCACATGAAAGCGCGGGACTAGAGCTTTCCAATGATACCACACACACCATTGTGCTGTCATCCCATCACGCTATAAATCCAGATCAATTGTCTACCAAATGAAATCCTGACGAATTTCTTTACAATCCATTATACCGATCTTGTTATCAGTCACTTCATATAGTGAGGAATATCGTATCTTACCACGTCTTAGGCTTGCGTGTGTTTCTCCCTGTCTATCCACATTTGTAGTCCAGCTTTCAAGATGCAAATATCTCCATATTGTCCAGTTGACACTCCATCAAACTTTGTATGACAAGACCAGCCACTTCACCTTTGCGCATCCAGACAGCTGAGGCCTAATTATGCATGCATGAGAGGCCCCCCCCCCCCCCCCCTCCCCCCCTCCCCCCCTCCCCCCATGCCCTTTTTTTTTTTTTTTTACTGCAATCAATTGGCAAATATTATCTTGGAGGCAATTATGTCCGCCTGGCACAAACCACATGTTTTGGACAGCTGTGAAGTGACAGAATGTCCCAGCATCATGGTTCTTATATTGCCAGATTCCAGAGAGTCTCCCCTCTTCATATATGGCAGAATATGTCAACTTCCAACTTGCTATGGTGAGATACATGTAAAAATGTAAGAATTTAGAAACACAGATTTGTTTTTTTCATTGATATAAAAATTAATATAAAATACAGGCACATAAAAGGACATGAAATGATGGCAAATCTGGTCTCCATTGTCCGAATTTCATATTCATTGGTCAGTCTGAACTGGTAATAATGGCTGAGCCCTCCGCCTCAAACATTTGGTCGAGTGTCCCTTTTTTTCACAAATCCAAGGTGGCAACCCTAGGTCCAGTCCCATGCCAGATGTCCTCAACTGGAAACACAAGACAATAGTCCTGATGGTGGTGCTACAGCAAGCCTCTAAATTTCAAAACTTTGAAAATTCATAACAGATCAACCATATGTGCTACAGCTTTGGAGCTTTCACTTTGAAATTTGCTTTTCCATGGCATGGATGGCTACTGTCTGGCACCCTGATGCTTGGCTTAGTCAATTAGCAATTAGCTCAGTGAGATAGAAAATGGACCTCGGTCTCAGAAGTTGTGAGTTCAAGCCTCAGCTAAGGCAGAAAGGACGTTCTAATGTGAAAGTCCTATGTTCAGGCATCATGCTATGTGGATTAGAGACTACCAAGGTTAAAGTAATTATGATCCAGGCAGTTTTGCAGAGAGACAAATACTCTTTATCAACACTTTTCCCTGTTATCCCTTGTCTCTTTTCCCTGTTTATTTGGCTTAGCTATCAGTCAATATGCAGAGTCTATCCAATAGATACTTCTACATTTTAAAAAATGTTTTCATCTTTGTCACCATGGATAATGTTTAGCTTTAAGTTAGATCAGGCCAGTTTGTTCATAATTGCTAGCAGTTAATGTTATTCTTACTTTCTTGTTCTTGAGTTTTTTCTTTCCTTTGTATATTATGAGTCTGATCACTTCAGCCACTCATCCACGATTTGAAGGGCATGCCATAATTATATGATGTAACTTCTATGTTGTGATATGCTTTGTTTTAGTGTGTTTATTATTGCTTATTGCCTAATTTTGCCTAAAATTGCCTGGCCCCGACCATTGCTGCGCAGCAGCTATAATTGTATTTTGATTTAATGTTAATCTGTATGTCTAATTGTATGTTAAGAATCAATGTTGACCATAGTGGGAAGAGTATGCATCCCTCGCGCGTAACATATCAAAGTATACGACCTGGTATAAGGAAAACATTAAGTTTCTTTGATATATCACATGGTGAGACTATTTTTCATCACAAGAGGAGCCTCCCTAATCAAATCTGCCCATTTTTGGCCAGTCAAATACCTGTGCGCTTAGCGCGGCTCGAGTTAGTTCTTCTGTTCTTAGTCTTTTTCCGGTCTTCGTCAGTTCTTAGTTCTCCTTAGAGTCTTTTGTTAGTTATTCCCTGTTATTCTTGCTGTTAGTTCTGCCGTGCTTATTCATTTTTTACCATCTTGTCGTGCGTAATTTGTTTTTAATTACTCTCTTAACTCTTTTGTGCTCATGATCAAAGTTATTTTGAACTTTTAAATTTTGTCGATCCAGTTCTCTTTTATCTCCAATGTTTTTAAAATTTTTGTGTGTAATCATAACTTTGACAACAATATCGAACGGCCAACGATATTGTTTTCACCATTATTATAAGCAAGTAACCAGAACGAAGTAGACCAGCACCTGCAGACCAACCTCTTCGCTCCAGATTCATCGGAACCAGCAGCTGCCAGCCACTCACCACAGTGGTCCTCGTGCCAAGCCCAAAGGCCTTCTGCAGCATGAACAAACCCATTGGGGCACCCGCAGGACATCGCAAATTCAACCTCTCCCACCCTGCCGTGAGACAGCCTGTTCCATTCTGCTGCAAAGACCAGGAGCTGCAAAGTGACAGTCCGGGGCCCCAAGAGGAGCTTCGCCTTTGATCCCCGCTGCTAAAAGTAGGAAAGAACTTCCCTAACTTGAGTGAGCCGCTGTGCGGTGAAGAGTGAGGTCGAGCAGGAGGCTTAGTTAATTATCCTGATTGTAATTTAGGTTTCATTAGGCCTATGTGAATGGTTTTGCGCATTCCTGCATTCCCCATTTATAATAAAGCTTAACATACTTTGTCCCACTATCGGCAAACTAAATAACTCACAAGTGTTACTTCTCATTTCATTTCATTTATATATTGTTAATTTTGTGTTGTGTCATATAGTCATCATTTGCTATTCATTTATTCAGTTGTTACCTATTTAGCTTAAATAAATCTTCATTTATTGCCAAGTCGTTGTCTGTGTAAATATCTTTTGGACAAGAGCTCGGATCACTGTATCGAGAATTCATAACCCAGATATTGAGATTGATTCATTATTGATAAGCGTACTGACGAATTAATAAGTGATTTACGAAGTTATTAATTTGATTAGTCGCCTTACGAGTGCAAATATTCTCAAAGAGCTATTTCCCCTACAGTATTTATAGCAGCGCAATTATAAATTGAGAATTTTATTATTATTCAGTATTTTTTGTATCAAAACATCTCAATAGATCTATAATTGTTTGGGCCCGTTTTGTTGGGGGCCTACTGGTATCTATCTATCTATCTATCTATCTATCATCTTACACAACTAGAAAGTTGTGTACGCATACAATGCATTTTCACTGTCAGAAAAACATACGACACACACCCCAAGTAAAATTCATAACATTTATTCTGAAAACCTTTTACATCAGAATTAAACAACTAGTTTTAATTCTGTTTTTCAATTATATCAAGTGTTTGAGATTTGCATCGAGTCAACAATTCCAAAAACAAATAACGAAATGGCATTTTTACAACTTCCTTTTGGTTTGGTAGATTTAAGTGCAACTAAAAATACATGTTAGCAAAACAAAAATTTTCTGTTTAATATAAGTTAAGCAGCTCTACGTATATCCCAACAGCCATCAGTGATACTGAGTGTTTGCCACAATATTAATACCACCGAAAGAATTCTGATCAGCCAATCAGAAATTAGGGTCAGTTTTGAATTAAAGTCCTTTTCTCTCTCTCATTTCTATTTAACAACCCCTCCCATTATCCTGGAATGTATTTGAATACAAACTATAAAACACAGTGGACAGTTTAATTCCCTTTTCATTCAGAATGAAAGTTCATTCCTATTAAAAGTGATCTTGTAAACATCTAATTTGGAATGAAAATGGCCAATGCGATTGAAAATTCATTGCGATGTAAGGGGCTGGAATATTCCGTTTCCAATTCCGAATGAAAGAATTTCTCGCACTTGTATACACTCATTCCTTCCTTTAAGTTCATTCCGGTCTTTCTGCGCATGCTCGTTTCCTTGCCCTCCTGGCGCGATGACGTATATAGCGCGCGCGACTCGTTGCACTAACCAGTTTCCATTCGCCAAAGCACAGTCTTCTACCTCTCTTCTCCTCAACAGACGAAGCATTAGCAGAACAAGGTTGTTGTCGCACTGCTGCTTCAAGAATATAAGCAAAACAAAGCTGAAAAAGGCACTAAGAACAGCATCGTCAAGCATCTTGTTATCCAGAACGAGGACTACAGTGTTTTATTCAAGTAAACGTGAACACATAACATCCGTCCCGCCCCCTATCCAATCAGAAACCTTCCCTGCCCCAGACCTTGCACGACCCGAATAGGTGATTAAAAGGCGATTGAACTGATCTCCCGTATAAACCCTCATTCGGAATGAATATTTCCCATGTAAACTACCTGGAAAAACTTTAATTCCGAATGATTTCATTCAGATTTATTTCATTCCGAATGAGAAGCCATTATGTAACCACACTCAATGACATCAGTAATATTTAGGCTCTTTGGGCATCATGTTAAAGGTTACACAGTATATACTATTAATGCATTTATTTCTTCATTTATTTGGCATATTTCCCACCTGACATGTTGGTTATTAAAATTTTCATCTGCAAAGTATCTGCAACATTTTGAATCCAGACTTTTACAGTATTTTCACACTCTGGTATAGAGTGCTCCAGGGATGACGTTATTCTGTTGGCTGACGCAGATGTTAGCATTGCACTGGTTCTGTCATCAAAAAGCCTGTGGGATTTTTCAGTTGGATTTTGGATTATTGCTGAAAATAAGCTCTGTGGCAAACAGATATTGACGCATTTTCTTCAGCAAGATAATTTTTTACAAATGAGGGCCATTTTCATGAATATGGAAGTCTAAATGCAATCGAAAGATGTAAAAAGCTAACATGCTAATTGCACTATGGTCACATGACTTAACATCACCACCATAACAAGACTGTAAAGCCGTGGGCTCATTTGAGATGAACTGTAGGAGGATGCAGCAGGAGGCGGTGACAAAAAGCCACGGTGAAGTCGGAAAGTTTCCAGCAGCGTTCAGTGTGTACAGGAAATCATAGAAACACTCACATCCTGTTGTCCAATTGTTAAAATGTTATCAGACCCATAATGCAGTTTGTTTACAATCTCCAGATATTTTAATTATTACAGAGTAACCTATTAAAATGCTTTACAGGCGATCTGTAGTTTGTGTTTATGGTTCAACCTCCATTTTATATTAATTCTCTTGTACATCTGCATCATATCAGACCTGCCCCCCTCAAACTACATAAATAAATTAAAAACATCAGCCTTACAGTCAAACACAGAGGAAAGACATAAAATACATCAGCTTTCATTAAAGATCACTCAGATATAGTCAGGGTTTCATATCTGTACAGATGTTATTTTAAGAATCCTCACATCTCACTGATCACAAGTCTCTGTGTTGCTTAATACTTCAATAATTAAAACAGTCCAATGTTAATATACAACAAATAAACCTTATGCCATGGAACAAAATTTGAAAGATCTTATTTCAGGCATCTAACCTAACCAAAACCTTTTCTAAAAACCCACTGACTTTTGAGACAAGGGAACCGGGAGTGCTAACTCATTTCCAGGTGTTAGGACTCATTCCTGGCGCTCTTTATTGCCACTTTTATTTACCTTAATGATTTGAATACTTCTTCCACCTCTGCATACAGGGGATTTTGTATTATACTGCATTAAATTGACAGATTTAAGAATGAAGTATGGCCTCTTTGTCTTTAATTCATACTCAGTGTCCAGTATTTCATCCACTCTCATCATTTTTTATTATGCTCAAAAGAACACAAGTATCGACCACTGAGGAAAAACAGTTTGGCTTAGGCTACTGCTTACTGAATACAAATGAGCAAATCTAACAATTAAAATAACACTTGCAAAACACTAAACATTAGCAAATAGAGTTCAAGAGCATAAATAGTACTAATTTCATACCTAATCACTTCAGTAGTGGGCGTAGTTAACATTTATAGCTAGCTATTTTAGTGCTAGCTAGCATCTGCATATCAACTCCCTAGTTGTAAGAGAATAACTTCAACCACTGCTCATTTTAGAAAGACCATCACAAGAAAATGTGTTCTTTGTTTAAATTATCGGACGATTAATGGACAATGCATCATAGTCGTTTGTTCCTGGTTTCTAGCACGGATAGCGGGGTCTGCCCATTGGTCTGACAGCCCATTATTCTGACAACCGTTGGTCCGACATCCCATTGTTCTGACCATATTAAACCCATTGTTCCAAAGTCCCGTTGTTCCGAAATCATCATGATGCCCTGTGGTTAAGGTCTGGTTAGGTTTAGGCACAAAAACCGCTCGGTTAGGGTCAGGAAAAGATCATGGTGTGGGTTAAAATGAAAAAGAAAGCGGCAAACACATAAGCCGTGAGCCTGCTTCACCTCAAGCCTTTCCCAGCTGACCCGGAACCGGTCGCAGCGGACCATCAAGGCAGAAATACACCCGCCGGGAGCCATTCAGCACCGTGGAAAGCTCCCCACACAACCCGGACTCCAGAGTTAATAACAGGAGGTTATGGTGTCCTGGCCCAAAGAAGTGGCCTCCAATGGATGATTAAAGAAAAGTAAACACTGACTGAAGAAATTAGTGCAAGGTATTAAATCATACGATCAAGTGATGAGTGAACAGATCATTTTTTCTTCATTTATTCATTCATTCTTGAAGGCAGCTTTAATCAAATATTAGTTAACTTGTGTGCAGAACTGAAACAGTGTAAATCAATCAGACTTTATTTATATAGCTCTTCTCATACAAAGAAGTTAAGACTTTATGGCTGTCAACTCTTTCCAGTCATACAAAATTTATGTAATTCCAAGACTGTTTAGGGACCCCTGTATGCGCAAATATTTAAATACACCATTTTGAAAAAAGTATATTTGAAAATCTTTGATTTTTAGCGAATGTGCATAGTTTCAATTCAGTTTCATAGATAAGCAAGATTGGACAAACAACATTGTTGCCATGAATCAAAAAGCCTTTGCAGAGGGTGTGGCTTAGCAAAAAAAAAAAAAAAAGCCATAACTCAAGTTGTATAAGAGCAATCCTGATTAAACTCAGTGGAGACATCTGTTGTGGCAAATTTGTTCCCAACCTTGGCCAGAAAAGTGGTCTGGACCTCCAGTCATTTCTTTGTTAATAACCCTTTTGTCAAAAGCACTGGAGTCACAAAAAATACTCGATGGACACTTGATGGAGCAGGATCAGATGCAAATGGCTTGGTGCAGTTGATACAGACACAATAAGCTAAGCCAAAACTATTCAGTTTAGACTAACGTTTGACAATCTGACTGTGTCTTAAATACCATGAAAAAAACCCTCCTGCTTGCCCCAAACATTTTTCTTTTCAGTCCAGCCAAATCCTGTGAATGTTACTGTGGCCTTTTTTGAGACCTCACAAATTGCTGCTTAGTGAGGACCCATGAGGTCTGGCCTGGCACCAGGTTCCTATACAGCTCTTTCACATAGTAGACTTTGAATTGGCTGTTTGACCTCTGCATCAGCTGCACAGTGTTTCACCTGCTCATCACCATATCATTGTGTGGTTCACACTCACCGCCACCGTTCTCTTCACTTCTCAACATGTAGACAACATGTAAACTTGGTGTATGCTTGAATCTAGACTCCCTCCCCCCATCAACACACATCTAGCTGTCTTTTTGAGGGCACACATGGGACAAAAGAACATCAATCATGTTTTTAATAATGGGAGGTCGTGGGTGGACATTATGTGGCAGGTGGTGGGCCAGGACCATCGACCAGGCATCGATCAGATGAACATCCATTCCTTTAAACATGGCTCTGAGCACTTTATAACGCTGCAACGAGTACCAGTCACTGAAGATTCGCGACAGATCAAATGTCAAAGCTCTGGGGTTTCCTGTCCGGATGATAACCACTGTCCCTGGAGCCCTGGTCAGCAGCCGCACCACTGCCCTTCGGATGCCCTGCAGCCGCCGTATGTAGAGCTCTATGGGGAGAGGTGTAATGTGAGCCCAGATGCCAATAATTACGATGGTATTGGTGCCTCCGGTTAAGCGGTCTATTTCATTGGCAGTGTAAGGTAGTGCAGTAGGTGGTACCGTGGCACGACTGACTAAAGGAGGGCCGTGGAACTTGAACGTCACCATGATATTGTTTGCATTGTCTATGGCCATGAAAGGTTCAAATTTTGACCGGCCATGTAGGTCAAACTCCTTAAGACCTAAAAGTATGACAAGGGAAACAGATTAAGCTGCAGTGTGAACAAAATCAAACTGTTGCTAGAAATTCTGTGGATCAGGTACCTGGTAGGTTTTGGATGAGGAATTCATTCCACTGCCTGATGGTGGAGTCTCCATACATGTGGACTTTCTTCCCTTTCAGACACTTAGTGATGTTATAGATGTTGAACTGTTGAACTGTTGTTCCATCTAGTGCTCGCCATGCACCCTGGTAGTAATAGCCAGAGGGTCCAGATGTCACACTGCTACTCTTCACCTCCGGTTGACCTGAGAGGAAGTAATAGGTGGGGTTATTCGACGATCTGTCTTTTAAACATTATACAGAGTGTCCCACAAAAAAACCCCTCAGGATTAAGTTTGGTTTCTATTATAGAAATTAATTCTGTTTCTCATTAGGTGCTAGAAAAAACAAATGGTTCACGTGACGCTTTTATCAGCAGTTTATTATTGTAATATTTCAAATTGATCTTCCTTGAAAATGTTGGATTCAGTATACCATGCTGTGCTGTGATTCGTCTCTGATTCAGGTTTCTGCACACATCATTGCAGTTCATATGAGAAAGTTGATTTGTCTTCTTGAAACAACTGTAGGAGGTAACACTGGTACATTTGTCTTTATAAATGCCATATTACATGAACTACCTTCTAATTTATGTTCTTTACTGACTCCAAAAACTATCAGTAGCAAGCTTCAGTCATGTGGACAACTTATGTACGTCATTCCTCAAACCCACTTTGTCATTGGTGAAAGTGCTTTTTTTGTTCCCTTATTTTGGTGTCAGCTACAAAGTTAAGACTATTTGCCCCCAGATGCAAATGTCTTGTTACTGAATGCTGCTAATTCAATTGTTTAACGTAATGTGGCTGTTTGTTTAAAGTCTGTTGGGGAATTTCTTTAGCCGTTTACTTTAAACATTTTGCTGCCGTGCTTTTAGTTTGTTTGTTCTTTTATGTAAAATTCTGTAAATTCTGCCACTGTCTATTTTTCATTTAATCTTTATTTACATGAATATTCCCATCGACATTCAACCCAGCATGGACCTTTAAGTCCTAAAAGCTGGGGTGGATCAAGACCTCGGACAAGACCTTTGTCTCTACCAGGCCATGCTACATGAAACATGTAAAGGAAACATTGTTGCATCCTATTTGTGGACTACAGAAACATTTTGAGGATATGCTTTAATGGCTTGGTTAGAAAAGTTCAGTAAGTTTGCTGATGCTGGAACAAACTTTCACTGATTCATGGCCAAATTTGCAAAATGTAATCGACATGTTTGGAACCGATGGCTCCCCCTAGTGACAGATCTCACAATAATTCTTCATAAGTGGTTCAACATTAGAATTTAACACACCCTGCAATTTTTGTAACGATTAGAGGGGAAAAAAATCTGCGAGTTTTCTTTGTTATGTCGTTCCCTTTTTTTTCTTTTTTTTTTTTTTATGTGGGACGCCCCATAGTGGTTGATTTGAATGAAACTTTCAGAAAGTGTTGCTACTACATATGTAGACAGTTTTTGGGTTGATTGGCTCAGCAAATATGATGTTACGTCTTTGTATGTGCTGAGCCACACCCTCTCTAGTGTCTTCATATTGGGCGAGGTACTCAAGGTCTAAATTTGCCGTATCCCTGAGAGCTTCCTGACTCAACAGATGAATAAATGTGGACAATTGGTCTACTAAAATGGAAGAAACAATGATGGCAACAATAACATTAACATGTGTTATAACTGCTAAACATTTGGGCTACCTGCTAGCTGACAAGAATCATGGCTAAAACCACAATTAAGCTAATTTCCAAAAGCAGAGAAGTGGCAGTTGTTTAGTTGTTGTGCACTGTAATGGTACACTCTTAGTACATACAAATAGTTAACACTCCCTCCACACAGTTCTGGGAAAAAAGTGTTAGCTTTCTAGCTGAAATCAAGCAAGCAGTTGCAGTCTCTCCTTATACTGGGGCATAACAACTGGTATAATGTGAAAAAGTCTAGATACACTGCTAACAGCTGATGCCACGTTCATCAAATTTTGGCGTAGTATTTCATGCTCCCAGGGCTCTTCTCAAATTGGCTGAATACATCTATAGGGGAATGCTAGCAAGACAACAGTCATAAGCTGTGTACAAACAGGCTTTTGCTGGCTGTTTTACTTTGTCTGTAGCAAATTTAAGTTTGAGTTATGGACAGTGGTGGCAGTGGCAAAATTTATACTTAACCTTTCTTTTTTGGCAACACAGTGACATTGCCAGGTCCTGAGGCCTGAATGTAGACTTTTAAGTTGACACCCCTGAAAAAAAGCGCACACAATAAAATATCTCTTGAGCACACTACAACACGAACAACATAATTACAACAAAGGTGGACACAAGTCTGAAATCATTACAAGAAGGTACAAGTAGGAAAAAATGTAGCCTTTAAAATCCATTTTGTGATTTAAAATTGCACTAATAAAAGGTGCTGTTGTTACATTAGCTACTAAATGTCCCTTCCATCTGCTAATGTCACCACATTACTGTTGCATAAAGCACAAGTGATTGCCAGTTTGTTGAACAACCTACGTATTTCATGGTTGAGTTAAGAGACGGACTCAGTCATGTCAAGGGCTGAATCTTTCATGGCTGAGTAATGAATTCATTTAGGTTGTGTGGTGGTGTTACAAGAATTATGTAACGTTATCTGACATTATGGTAATCGTGTAATATAAAACAAGTTTCACCCTTTTTGGTTTGATGTCTCATCATATTTGGGAGGGAGAAAGGCTACTGATTTTAACTCTAGGCAAGGAAACAAAATGTTTTTTTATGTCAATAGGCTAAAATGTTCTTCTGGGACCGGCCTATGGCAATGCTAGTCTAATGACTTGCACTGCTCTCACTCTTTGTTGATAATGAGCCTTTTGGTCCCTCTGCCTCCCCCTCCACTAGGAGATTACAGCTGCAGAAATATAAGCTCCACACCACAGACAGAGTCTGCCCGTACACACAATCACTATGTTAACCTTTAGCATCCCACTGCTTACATTACTAAATGGTTATCAAGGGTTTAAAACCAAAGTTGAGCGGCTTTGGTGTTAATGTGAGTTTGTTGGGACCATTTATTGGCTCAGTGTCGGATCTTAGCTGCTGCTGTTAACTCTTGCTAGCTGAGCAGACATTAAACCAGGCCCCCAGGAGCACAGCATAGCCCTGCTTCCTCATTTTCCCAGTGTGCACTCACAGTATTGCAGCAAAAAAAAGATCTGTGGATGTTTTTTGTTTTTTAATTTGCCTGCATTAAAAAAAAAAAAATATATATATATATATATATATATATATATATATATATATATATATATATATATATATATACATATACATATACATATATATATATATATATATATATATATATATATATATATATATACAGTACAGGCCAAAAGTTTGGACACACCTTCTCATTCAATGCGTTTTCTTTATTTTCATGACTATTTACATTGTAGATTCTCACTGAAGGCATCAAAACTATGAATGAACACATGTGGAGTTATGTACTTAACAAAAAAAGGTGAAATAACTGAAAACATGTTTTATATTCTAGTTTCTTCAAAATAGCCACCCTTTGCTCTGATTACTGCTTTGCACACTCTTGGCATTCTCTCCATGAGCTTCAAGAGGTAGTCACCTGAAATGGTTTCCACTTCACAGGTGTGCCTTATCAGGGTTAATTAGTGGAATTTCTTGCTTTATCAATGGGGTTGGGACCATCAGTTGTGTTGTGCAGAAGTCAGGTTAATACACAGCCGACAGCCCTATTGGACAACTGTTAAAATTCATATTATGGCAAGAACCAATCAGCTAACTAAAGAAAAACGAGTGACCATCATTACTTTAAGAAATGAAGGTCAGTCAGTCCGGAAAATTGCAAAAACTTTAAATGTGTCCCCAAGTGGAGTCGCAAAAACCATCAAGCGCTACAACGAAACTGGCACACATGAGGACTGACCCAGGAAAGGAAGACCAAGAGTCACCTCTGCTTCTGAGGATAAGTTCATCCGAGTCACCAGCCTCAGAAATGGCAAGTTAACAGCAGCTCAGATCAGAGACCAGATGAATGCCACACAGAGTTCTAGCAGCAGACCCATCTCTAGAACAACTGTTAAGAGGAGACTGCGCGAATCAGGCCTTCATGGTCAAATAGCTGCTAGGAAACCACTGCTAAGGAGAGGCAACAAGCAGAAGAGATTTGTTTGGGCCAAGAAACACAAGGAATGGACATTAGACCAGTGGAAATCTGTGCTTTGGTCTGATGAGTCCAAATTTGAGATCTTTGGTTCCAACCGCCGTGTCTTTGTGAGACGCAGAAAAGGTGAACGGATGGATTCCACATGCCTGGTTCCCACTGTGAAGCATGGAGGAGGAGGTGTGATGGTGTGGGGGTGTTTTGCTGGTGACACTGTTGGGGATTTATTCAAAATTGAAGGCACACTGAACCAGCATGGCTACCACAGCATCCTGCAGCGACATGCCATCCCATCCGGTTTGCGTTTAGTTGGACGATCATTTATTTTTCAACAGGACAATGACCCCAAACACACCTCCAGGCTGTGTAAGGGCTATTTGACCAAGAAGGAGAGTGATGGAGTGCTGCGGCAGATGACCTGGCCTCCACAGTCACCGGACCTGAACCCAATCGAGATGGTTTGGGGTGAGCTGGACCGCAGAGTGAAGGCAAAGGGGCCAACAAGTGCTAAACACCTCTGGGAACTCCTTCAAGACTGTTGGAAAACCATTTCAGGTGACTACCTCTTGAAGCTCATGGAGAGAATGCCAAGAGTGTGCAAAGCAGTAATCAGAGCAAAGGGTGGCTATTTTGAAGAAACTAGAATATAAAACATGTTTTCAGTTATTTCACCTTTTTTTGTTAAGTACATAACTCCACATGTGTTCATTCATAGTTTTGATGCCTTCAGTGAGAATCTACAATGTAAATAGTCATGAAAATAAAGAAAACGCATTGAATGAGAAGGTGTGTCCAAACTTTTGGCCTGTACTGTATATATATTCTAATTACTATTCTAAAGCAATGGGTCCAATAGCTATAGCAATGGGTCCAATAGCTATCTGTAAGGTTCACTTGCAGTGTTGAACCAACACATTAATAATTATCACCTGAGTTTCTCTGAGCTCTGCAAAATACTATAGCATCTTTCAGTTCATTGTTTTGGTTTTGCAGCAGGTCAGATATTTCACTCTGGAGTTGGTGGAGACTAAACTAGAACTAAAGGGAGAATCAATATTACACTCACATTTGCCATTAACACAACTCCAAACAAATGCGAATGTTGCCACATGTCTACTAGATGTCTACTATGTCACTGCTAACACTCCTACTTCAAGGTATATAAGGGGATAGAGTATTTGCAACATTGTGGTTTGGTTAGTAACCCGGATGCACAGCCATTATAGAGATACATTATGGATGTAATTTCAGACAATTTTAGGATGTCTAAACCAAGATAAGGTTCAGAAAAAAAACAGGTGGAAGCTGCTGAAACTTAAAGAGAAGGACTTAGTCATCAGGAAAGAGTGTGATGTTTTGAGAACTACGGTTAATAGGTGTTGAAGATCCCTACAAGCTGGCTCAGTCCATCTTGAGATGACGACCCTAATGCAGCCTGCCTATTTTCTATCCCAACACTGTGAATCTTATTTCTAATATAATATACATATTAATATAGCACACTTTTGAACATCTACATTTTAGTGAAATTTGACAAAAACTATAGAAATCTTGTACTAGTAGGAGTAGGCTATGAAATTGGATCAGAATCAGATATTCGGTCAAGAATGCATGAAACAGCAGCTAAATATCAATATGCTTGCAAGTCAAATGTCATCAAGGCTCTTGCCCAGGAAGTTGTGGTACAGTTTAGGCAATCACAACCGCCTCCTTTCCTCAGATAAGTTTTTGCACTCTTCTCCATGATTTGTAAAAACTTTTGGCAATCTGTGGTTATCCAGATGCTTTTTGCGAGCCAACTGATTAATCAAGCCAAAACCAACAATATAATAATAATAATAATAATAATAATAATAATCATTTTAAGCAACAAAAATTGGGTACAGTCACATGTTTGGTTTGGTTGTTTTGTTGATGTTTAGTATGATCAATATGGCCAACTGCTGGACCGATGACATGCAGTGAAAACAAATGTAATATATCGCTGTTATGTTTCTAGCTTGTTGCACAAAAGTGGCAAAAAACATTCATCTTTAACTTTCTGAGAAGACAAATTCAAGAGAATTGAAATGTATGAATTTACAATTAAACATGCAACCCCAAATCAGAAAATGATGGGGCACTGTGTAAAATGTGAATAAAAACAGGGTGCAATGATTTGCAAATCCTTTCTAACCTACATTCAACTGAATACAGTACAAAGATAAGATATTTAACGTTTAAACTGCTAAATTTTATAGTTTTGTAAAATATACACTTCTGATTTTGATGTCAGCAACACCTTCCCAAAAAAAGTTGGGACAGGGGCAACTAAAGAACAGCTGTTTGGAACATTTCACAGGTCAACAGGTTAACTGGTAACAGATGATGTTATAATTAACAGGTTTGAAAGGGGAATCTTTGAAAGGTTTAGTTGTTCACAAACAAGGATGGTAATTTTGTGAAAAACTGTGTGGGCAAACAGTCTAATAACTGAACGACATTTCTTAATGCACACTGAGTTGTATTTGTGTCATCATTGCGTCATAAAACTTGAGGCATCTTTAGATTCAGTCTTTACTGCCTGTAGTTACAACAGCCCAGTGGCCAGAAGAAAAATGTTGGCACTGTATACATGCTACATTTCCATGTTTCATATCTATCATATCAATGTTTCAAAAGTAACTTTGTATATGAGATGACTTTGTTTTCTGGAGGTGGAGGAGATGGTGAATGGTGTGATATCTGTTCAAAGCCAACAAACAATGACACCAGTTGTGATACAGGAAGTCATGTCTGTTTTTGTAGCGGCTTTGTAGGCACCAAAAGTGGGTGTTCTGTAGTGACCAGGACCCCAGCCAGTTTTCATGGTGGCCAATCAGTAGAATTACAACTTCCAGGTTTGTCACATGATGCCCCGTGGCCCAAAAAGACTTTTTCTCATTGAATTACAGCAAGAAAGAGACCTCTGTAAACTAGTGGAGACATTTTTTTGTCACAACCCCTGCTAAATGACTCATTTTACTACAGGAATTAAATCCATTCAGTCAAATAACAATGAGAAAGTCGAGAAGAGCTGGACGACTGAATTCACGCCAACAGTGCATTTAACCAGAAGTAGCCAGCTCAGCCAGCAGAAGTCTCCAGTGTGCCTGCTCTATGGGTCGCACAATGTGTAAGCATTGGCTATCATTTGGGTGATCATTTGACAACTAAACCACTTTTTGAGCAATTTTCATATGAATAACTGGGGCCCTGCTGACAATGCTATATCCAGGTCTCTTTATACATCAATAGTAGCAAGTGACTGCTATGTTTCCAGCTGCTCTTTAAGCACGAAAAGTGGTTGTTTCTTGCCAAGACATTGGCAAGATCCATTGGCACTTGATGAATGTTATTTTAAGTTATAAAAGATGTGAGTCCTGTCTCTCTTTTCCCTCACCTCCGAAAGAGCTTCCTCTCATAGGCCATGGTGAAGCCACCTTTTCCTTTCATGGTGTGGCTGATTCTGGCATCACAGCTCAGGTTCTTTGGCTTGTAGCAGAACCAAGGCTCACCTGTCCGGAGGTCAGTGTAGTTGCACAGCGGCTGCTGGATTGGACGTAGGCAGACGTTACAGACAGTAGTTTCAGAGAGTGAGCCTGTGCGGAAGAGGCTCCTGAAGTAAACCCTGTCAGGATGTTCTCTGTTCAGCCTTTTCAACACTGAGATGGCCTCACCAGGATGAACCAGCATCACCTGATTGGACAGAGAACCAGAGTTTTCACCAAATCCAAGTCATGTTAAGTCACATTAATGAAGACAATTATTCTGTCATTGCTGCCTTTTTGCTTGTTATTCATACCCATTGTCTCTGCACTCATATGATTGTAATTCTGTCTGTCACAAAATCAGTTTGGCTTGCTGTCATCATATGCTCTGACAGGACAAGCTCATCAAAAGCCCACTCCTCTTAACATCCAGATCCTCAGCTCTTTTCATCTCATTTCATCACCACCACCACCAGCATCTAGACTCCATGGGGGGAGATACCTAATTCACTATGTCTTTACCACCCTCTTGGAATAGATGACATCACGATGGGGTCTAATTGCCAAAGACTCTTGTCATTTCTCATACTTATGTGCATATGTAAATAAATATTATTTTCTTTTAGAATGAGTATCTCCTGATTGAAATGTTGTAGTGTTTTGGGAAATATTGTTTTGTGAAATGCTGTAATTTTGTTTCTAAAATGATGTGTTTTTCCGTGTTTTGACCCTCAGGGCCACCACTGAAGATAGATTTACACACCTACAGTACAACCACATTTACCATGATAGTTTTTAGCATTACCTCAACCTGCGCGTCTCCTTCCCAGAGTAAAGAGAACACAGCAGAGTAGCTCCCATTGAGATGATCCACCACTTGCCCAGCTACACCTGCACCAAGCTTCAGGTTGTGGAGCCGGGCAAGTAAGAAGTCCCCCCCAGACTTCTTGGGACGACCATGGAAGTCAGACATTTTTATCATAACCTCCAGCTGATCCCCTACATGCCACTGTCCTCCTCCCCTCCTTGGGAGAATGGTGAAGGTGCTGTGAGCTGGATCACTGGTATTCACTGAGTAAAGAGGAGCTGGCAAAGGTGGAGTTTCAGGCCAAGCAATGGAGTCTAGTAGGAGGCGTTCCTCCAGAGTGTCCTCAGGGGAGAGTGGCTGGAAGGTGCAGAAGCTGTGATTCATGTCAGGGTGAGTGGTAACTCTCAGGAGGATGATGGAGTTCACTTCTTGCTGAAACTGGCAGGGGTTAAAAGAGATTTCTAATCAATACATGGACTGGTGCAAAGGTGATTCATCCAGCTATTGATGGTCTTCTTCCTAAAGCCTCCCCCACTGCCCTCTCAACAGCATCCTTAGTGGCTTGAACATAAAAATACTAGATGAGAGCACTATTTGACAACAGCTCCCTTCTAAAATGTAACAGTTATACTTTTGCTCTCTAGGGAAATGTTCATTTTTGAGTCCAGCCCAACTGATAAGCCTTTGTCTATGGGCCTGACTTAGCTGCACACAATCTGGAATTTTACATCTCTAAGGCGACGTGATTATTCAAGAAACCCCTAAATCAGTTGTAGAAAGGAAACTTTCACTTTAACAAATGAGTTACCTTATTTTAACCTTTAAACAGATTCTGTATGCAGAAGCTTACAGCAATGAAACTGTAATATCAATCAGATGTAATAAGTGCAATCAAAACGGAATTAATCAAAGACAATGAGTCAATTATTTTCTATCTTTGCCCTATTGCTCCTTTACTCGTGACCTCCTTGGGTTCTGAAGAACAAGGCTGGTAGTAAAAATGCAAAAAGTCCAAAAACCTCCAAAATCAGTAACAGCAACTCATTTAGTGGATTGAGTGTAAACAGGATAAGCTCCAGCACTCGCAGTAACCTCATCTCATCAGGCCTTGGTTCATCTCAGTCTATGGCAACAGAAAAATTGTTCTGCTCAGTTAATTGGTTTGTTTGAGATGAGCCAGGCCTGCGCAGATTCGATCACCGGCGATCGGCGCACAATGCATGCCAGTTAGTTTTGTGTCCGACTTCATCCCGACTTCATCCGACTTGCTCTGACGTATTACAAAAGTGGATGTCGATAAAATCGCAAAAGCGAGGCGGCTGCAATTTTTAGAGCCAGGCGCTGCAGTTGCTCTCCACCGACTGCAACGCCTAGCTCTCACCTGATCCAACAGCTGATTGGTTTAGATGTCAACTCAACGATATGACGTTTTAGATAAACTATTCACTTAAGTTGAATTTCAGAAAACATTTTATTTGTTTGATTTGAAGGTTTATTGTGTGAACAGAAAACATGTGTGACTGATGGTGAAGTTTAGTTGACCAACATTAAACATTTCAAATGGGGTCCATCATTCAAGTGATCCCACTAAAAACAGGTTCTCACCTCCAGAATGTCCATGTTGTGTAGCAGTAAGATTAAGACAGCCACGGCCAGAACGAGGAAGATGGCGCTCCACTCCCTTCTTGTACAAGCTCTGGCCTTCATGACAGTCCTGATCTATGGCAGCAGTAGCACTGTAACAACTTCCTCTGGTACTGAATAAAACATAAAAAGGGTAACTGAAACCTTGTTATGCTGAAACTTGAACCTTATTGTGAAATTCTCTCTATACAAATAGAATGACATGTCCAACTTTCAGCTATCACGACTAGATCCGGTCTTACAGGTAATTCCTTTGATCAACCATCCATGAAAGCCACAACCAAAGACAGCAGCCTCTCTTGTAGTTAGGCAACCCCATAATGTACAACATCATGTACTGTAAATATCTGAATTCATCTGTACACTGCAGTCTCCTTTGATCCACAACACAACAAGTTGCACACGTTTTCCCTGTCATGACACAGATCAGAATAGCCTTCTGCAAATTGTTCAAATGTATTTCTGCCAAGACAACAAATGTAGTTGATGTGACACACCCACCTACCTGCTCATTTGCCGAAAAAATTGTGTTTGCTCGATTTCCTGGTAATGAATGTGAGGGTGGTGACTTCAGACAGCACTGGAGCACGCTCACAGCAGTAATAGACAAGAGTATCCCACCTTGTTTTAACATTAAACACTCCCACGTGCCAGAAGAGCCACCTCAGTAACATGAGTCCCTTTTACAGGCACAGTTGTTATATATACACACATGTCATATCATTTATTATTATGTATAATATAACAAGAATGTTGTCTATCTGCTAGATTCAAAAAGATTTAAGGCGTAGTCACATGGCTGGATTTTTGATGGTGTGTTGCCTGGCAACAAAACATCACCAGCGATGGATGTGATTACAGCAACAGGTAAAACAGGCTCTGTTGTTGCACTTAAATATACTTAAGCACATCTGTTACTAGTAATTCCGTACTTTTAAAAAATATACTTTAACCCCCTTTGTTTCTACTGGAAGAATTTCTTAAGTACAATTTAAGCACACTTGAAATGCATAACAAATTCAATAAATTTTACTTAAAACAGATTTAAAATAAGAAAATAGCACACTTTTAGTACAATCATGTGTTCAACTAAATATTTTAAGTATACTTTGATCATTTTTGTAGATAACTATTATAATATACAATAAATATACTTCGAATCAATAAAGTGTTAAAAACAAACTTTAAAGTAGCATTTATTTGAATTTATAATGAGTTTCAAGTATACTTAAATTTTATCAAAAACACACAACAAAAACGGGCCTATGCTTTAGAGATGCTTTGCCTTACAGTGCATACACACAGAGGGCACCTCACTTCTATTCTGTAGTATAAAGAGTTATAATATATTGTACTTAAAGGGATACAGCACCCAAAAATGAAAGTTCAGCCATTATCTACTCACCCATATGCCGAGGGAGGCTCAGGTGAAGTTTCAGAGTCCTCACATCCCTTGCGGAGATCCAAGGGGAGAGTGGGTAGCAGCACAACTCCACCTAATGTAAGCTGGGTGCCCCAGATTAAAACGTCCAAAAAACACATAATTGAAACCACAAAATATCTCCATACTGCTCATCCGTAGTGATCCAAGTGTCCTGAAGCCCCGACATAAAAAGTTGTTTGGAAAAACATCATTTAAACTCTGTTTTTAGCCTGACTGTAGCCTGTAGCCAGTCTCCCCCCTTGATGTGGCAAGGCCTCACACAACAGAACAAAGTAAATGGTCCACTAAATTAATATATTAAAAGTGCAACAAAATCAACTAATTGTGGGAACAGTGGTTGGCTCCTCTACTTAGGTGTTGGCTTTGACTAAAACAAAAAAAGCAAATAAGTATAACAGGAAAAAACGTGACAAACATTTTAATAAATAAATTGCTCAAACAAATGATATACCTTGTAAAACAGGAGAAAGTTGTTCCTATCAGTCAGACGCTTGCAGGTGAGTGGACTCTAAATTTACAAAGAACTGAGTTAACTTTTGAATTAAATAAATAAAATTTGTTTTATTAGAAATTTTATTGTTTGGCATACCATACTTCCTGTCTGGCATGCTCTGGCAACCACTCCAAGGTTTTATTTCAAACAGACAGACCCTAGTCAAACCTTATTATCCGTTGTTTTTAAAGTTAAAAGTTTTTAAAAGATGTTTTAAAATGATCTTTCTCCATGAACTAACAACTATTTCCCTCTTAACAATCACGGTTTTAGAATATGTTTTATCAAATAAAAGCCTACCAAACTGAGCAAACAATTGCAGGCCTCAGCTCTCCTCTTAGGAGTGTGTCTCAGTGCAGGCAAAAAGACCCAGGTTGTTCTCCTCCTCCTCCTCCTCCTCCTTCTTCTTCTTCTTCTTCTACTTCTTCTTCTTCTTCTTCTTCTTCTTCTTCTTCTTCTTCTCTTTTAACGGCGTTTGGCAACCAGCATATTAGGTGCATTACCGCCACCTTCTGCTCCGGAGTGTGAATCAGAGATTAGATTCTATTGTGTAAACCTGTCCGTCTAATGAATTCAAAAAACACTCTTGTACTCAGCCCACTTGGCAGACTCATCAAAGTTTTAACATTAATTTCATGTATTCCAATTTTTCTCAACTCCCCCTTCATATGCTGTCTTTCTTGGTTGTAAGTGTTGCATTCTGTGATTGCATGTGTTATTGATTCCTCTGACTGACAGTGTGCACATAAACCAGTTGGGTGTTTTCCTATTTTGTGTAGTGTACTGTTTAAATTGGAATGATCTAATTTAATCCTATTGCATATTACCTCCTCCCTCCTTGTCCTTCCTATATTCCTGTCTGTTGACTTTATATTACTGATAAAGCTATATAAGAACCTTCCCCTTGTTTCATTGTCCCACCTCCCCTGCCATTCCTCCATTGACTTATTCCAGATTATTGTTTTGATCTCTGATTTACTTAACGAAATGTGTGTATTTATGATGTCCTTTTGTAGGGCTTGTTTAGCCAGTTTATCCACCTCCTCATTCCCTTTTTTACCTGCATGTGCCCGTACCCACATAAATTTGATACGCATACCTTGCTGTATGACTCTGGCGTGTACTTGTAAAATCTGGAACAGGATATCTTGACAGTTGGATATGAAGGATGTCAGGCTGCTCAGCACTGAAACAGAATCAGAGCATATTAGGGTATTTCCTGGTTTGTTTTCTTCTATCCAATTCAGTGCAAAAAACACTGCCCACAACTCTACAGTGTAAACTCCCAAATAATCTGAGGAACGCTTTACCACATGAACCCTTCTGCATGGAACAGAGAAAGCACCCTCTGTTGTTTGCTGTTCTGGATCTTTAGACCCATCTGTATATATCTGAGTGTACTGAGGGTAATGCTGGCTAACATGAGCTAAGAAAGCTGATCAAGTCTATCTTCCCTTTCTCTGTCTTCCTGAGGTCCAGGAGGTACAAGTCTACTTGTGGTGTAATAAGCTTTCATGGTTCCACTTCTGGAGTTACCACTGTTGGGCTCACGTAGAAATTTTCCATCCCCATGTCCTCTGCATACTGACTGCCCACCCACCCGAAGCTAGCCTTTTGTCCTCTGCCTCGTTCCCAACACTCCTGCATTACCACTTTTGTGGGGTGTTGCTCTTGGTGCCCCTTGAGGCTAGCCCAGTAGTTGCTCATTAACTGCTTTCTCCTAATGTCCAATGGCATCTCTTTCCCCAGAACTTGCAGGGCTGGGATGGGGGTTGTTCTTACTGCTCCACAACACTGCCTCAGAGCTTGAGCCTGAATTTAATTCAGTCTCTCTAGCAGACTTTTTGAGGCTGAACCATAAACCACACTCCTGTAATCAAACACTGACCGGATCATTGTCACATAGATGGCTTTTAATGATGAGAAGCTAACGCCCCATCCCACCCCATTTAAACACATCATGATATTTAAAACCTTCTGGCATTTCTCAACTATTTTATTTATGATCTACCCATGTTAACTTGGAATCAAAAAGAATTCCCAAGAATCTGAACATTTTCACCCTCTCCAATATTCTTCCATACATCTGAAGGCTAACATCAGGAAGAGCTCTCTTTCTTGTGATGACAACTGTATTTTTTTTCTCTGCTGAAAATTTAAATCCCCAATCATATGCCCACTGCTCGATTTTATCTATGGCTTCTTGCACCTTTCCATTAATATGCATGATGTTCCTAACCCTTTTCCACACTGCCCCATCATCAAAAAGAGATCTGCCTATGTCTGATTGAATCTGAGAGAAAACATCATTTATCATAATTGAAAAAATTAATGGGCTTATTACACTCACTTGCGGGGTACCATTTTCACATTGACTCGATATTTCATTTCCTATCCTTACCTGGATAGTTCTAGATGTCATAAAATCCTTTATCCAATTGAATATTCTCCCTCCTAACCCCATTAACTTTAACTTTATCAGAAGTCTGTCTTTCCATATCATATCATAAGCTTTTTCAACATCAAAAAATACTGCTATAACTGACTCTTTATTGATTTGTGCTTTTCTTATCTCATGTTCTAAGCAAATGATAGGATCCAAGGTTCCCCTTCCTTTTCTAAACCCACTTTGATAATGCAACAGTATTCCTTTCTTTTCTGTAAAATATGTCAGCCTTTCAGTGACCATTCTTTCCATGATCTTACATACATTTGATGTGAGGGCTATTGGCCTATAATTAGAGGGCTTCAAAGGATCCTTCCCAGGTTTCCTTATAGGTACTATTACAGCCTCTTTCCAAGCTTTTGGTAGCCTTCCTTCTTCCCATACTTTATTATAGAGAACCAAAAGTTTACTCAACGCCCTGTTACTAAGATGTCTCAACATTATATAACATACTAGGTCTTTTCCTGGAGAAGTATCGCCTGATTTACAAATAGCTCTCTTCATTTCATCTGAAGTGAATGGAGAGTTAATTGACTCATCCTCCATAGTCATACTCCTTTCTAATGCATCTAAGTGTTGTCTTTTTGTTATTTCTCTTCTTCTTCTTCCCTCTTCTGTCAAATTTCCTGAACCATGTACTCGGCTAAAAATGCTTTGACCATCATCTCTGATTTATCCCTGTAAATAACTGCTAGTTGTCCTTCAGAGTCTAAACCTGGATACTCCCACTCCTTTCTATTACCCCCCATTCTCTTGATCATGTTCCATACATTTCCTACCGGAGTTGTTCTTCCAATCTTATTGCAAAATCTTTGCCAATTTTCTCTCTTTGCTTCATAGGCATCATTTAGGTATGGTGAGGTATGGCAGCTGCCATACCTTGGAATCGGGAGAAAAAAAAGAGAGAGGTTCTGTAGTCACCTCATTCGAGGCGCACTGGCTGGTTGTTTTCATTGTATTGCACTTAAATAGGTCAATAATATGCTCATCAGTGAATACTAGTGTTAGTGAATACAAGTGTTAATGAATCAAATTGTTCGCCACTTCGCTCCTCTGTGAGTTAAGAGTTATGTGAGTTACATATATTTCCAAATAGTCGCCCAGCGGCAAATAGCCGCCGGGCACCTAATAGCCGCCAGGGGTTTGACCCCATTTTGCGTATTAAACGCCGGTCCGATTAAACGCCCGGGTGATCATTTCCTCATTCATTGCCTCATGGCTGTCCCTCCTTGAGGGACTGTTTGCGCTTTTACGCAGGGGTCGGTGGTGAAGTGGTGCACATGACTCCTGCTATGGACGAATGGACGGTGTGGGAAAGATGTAGCCAGATGTATTACCTGTTTTAGATAATACATCTGGCTACATCTTTCCCTCATCAAATATCCGTGATCACCTACACCCGCGTGCGTAAAAGCGCACACAATTCCGTGTCCTCTCACTGCGGATGCTGTGATTTGATGGCCCGGTACTCATTGTAGCCCTCTCTTATAAGACCCAATAATAATAATAATAATAATAATAATAATAATTAGTTACTGTGGACCTATATGCCATGTCTTTTAACAAAATTACCAGAAGAGTTCGCTGAAAAACAGGTAATGTCAGCCTGAATTACTCACGTGCTTCCCCGGTGAAAATCGCTGACATGCATGGGGAATACAGCTTCTACAGGCTCGCCATAGCTTACTGTCAGGACTCAGGGACCAGAATTCGGGATGGCGGGCCGTCAGGATGGCGATATTTCGGTGTGGCGGCCTGTAACTGTTGGTTAAATGGCCCGTTCGGTTGGTATTCGGATAACTGGGGCTTTACTGGTATAATGCAATAGCACCACCCAGCGGTGAAACCCGTGTACACGTGTACACGAAAAAAAAAATTATCCACTCTAAATGTTTAGAGATTTTTGTACACGAACTCACCCCTACATTATACAGAATTTGTGCACTAAAAACATTCTAGACAGGAACTGTAACCAAATAATGGCCTGGTGCAGGTTGGTGCAAAAAAAAAAAACCTTGAGCAAATAGCCCTGGTTCTTTTAAACGCTGTAGACAGCCTGTCTAAATGATGTCTTGAAGCCTGTCTGATTGTATGTGGGGTTTTTTCTTCATGTCGGCGTGTTAAGCTTGTATTTTCGGTCTCTGGAGACACTCCAATAAAGTCGCCTATACAGTATTGTACCAAATTGGCCTTTGTTTTACTCTGTTTCATACACCGGACCCCTTGGTTATCTTCTAGAAATGAGCTTGTAATTAATTTATTTTCTTTATTTTCTGTGAAGTTAAACACATGACTAATGATAATTAAACGTCCGCTCTCTGTCCGTGGTGCTGAAATATGCGCCGAAATAGGTCCGATGTTTTCACTGCTCTCACCAAGTCGTGCATTACATGCAGACATGAGGTATTATGAATGTGAGAAACAGCTTCATGTCCTTTGAAACAGTTTTCAGTAGCATAGTATGTACTTCTGACAGGTCAAAGACCAAAGTGAAGTTTTATATAAGTTCATATTTTTAAACTCCATCATCAGTAGCTCTGTGACGTCATGTCATATTGCCATACCTTGAAACGACGCCCCTGCTTTGCTTGTTTTATCGTTCTCTTTACTACAGCCTGGGCTTTCTGATACGCAACTAAATGATTATAATTATGACTCTTCTTCAAAAGTCTAAATGCTTTGTTCCTTTCTTTTATAGCCCTACTGCACTTTTCTGTCCACTATGGAACAGCTTTCCTTAGCATCCTTCCTCTACTCTTCGGGATTGACTCTAAGGCTGCCTCAATTATTTTAGAACAAAAACTCTCATTTAACTCATCAATATCCTGATTTTCATCATCTACTGCCACTCTTTCTTCACTAATTATCTCATACGTTTCCCAGTCTGCCTTTTCAAACACCCACCTTCCCCCTCCTCGTGTTGATAATCTTTCCACCTCAATATCTACAGCTGTCATAATTGGATAGTGGTCAATTCCAACACATGACTCATCCCATATTTCACAACTACATTTCCTAGCCAAAGTATTAGGCACCAATGTCAGGTCCGGAGCAGAATCCTGTCCTGTACATACATCTACCCTAGTACCTCTCCCATCATTCAGACACACCAACTCTTTTTCCTCTAAAAGAGCCTCTATTGCTTGGCCATTAACATCTAGGTGCCCGCCCCCCCAGAGTGGATTGTGTGCGTTAAAATCCCCACACCAAATTACCCTATACCTATCCTGACCCTGAACTCCTAACAACATGTCTAGTTCCATCCTTTTACATGGGTTATTATCACAACCTCCTTTCCCTTACACTACACCTCCAGAAAGACCCAGGTGAGTTCCCCTCCCCTCTTTATCTGTCTCTGACTCTGCCCACTTGCCTGGGTCCTAGTGCTGGGTCTGTTGCCCTTCACCTGCTACATATATGTTGTCCAAATAACAGATATTCACAGATGTGCTTTAAACATGTTTAAAAAAAAGTGCTCAAAGGCAGGGAGATAATCGTTCAAACATGGCATCAAAATGACATCAAAATCTCACACTGGCCAAGTACCCAAAGTTGGCAACCCCAGTCTCAGCACCCTGTCCATCCATTCTGTTAACATGCAGTTGCATGGCCATTCCCTGAAAAAAGAGGTCAGGAAACAAGCACCCACCTGCAGGACAGCAGCTAAAAAGCTGGGATAACCTGTCTCAGGCCTTTCTGCCATCAGACCCCTAATAAAAGGAAGGCTGGCCAACAGGGAAAGGGCCAAGCTGGTGGTAAGGTCCATGAATGCATCATCTTTCCTATGAATAAAGCTGTAGCTGATATTGTGTCACTGTTTAATCTCTCTTGTCTTTTCAGAGATCTGTGAGGGAGAATCAGACATGCATGTACACCCCTCGAAAGTAATATTTTCTCATTTCTTTCCTTGTTGTCCTACTGAAGAGGTTTTTGACCTGTGATAAGGTAGAGAGTATTTTGTAATTGTGTTTTAGTAATATATACTCAACATTTCTGTTAACGTATGTAGATATGAGTACTGTATGTATGTTTGTGTATGTATGTATGTATCAATATTTATGTGCAAACTAAAAAATAAAAGTGTAACTTGAAACTGTAGTTAAAACTGGATAAAAAGTCTAAATCACATTCAAAACAGCATGTCATCTTGTTTTTAAAATGCATATCTGTTTTCTTTTTTTGATTTTAGTTTTGTAAAATGGAAATTTAGCTGCATATTATGTGGACATTTGGTCTGTGCCAAGGTTCTATGGGGTCATCATTGAGGTAGTCCTTTCAAAAATGTCAAAAACTTTCAAAATAATAATGATGGATGTCCATAACTGATTTTACAGACATTCCTAAGATTCTTGTATCCTTACAACTGGTTGTTACATAAATCAACATCTTAAGTTTGAACAAACTTGAAGTTCATGGAAGACAGAAAACCTTTATTATTTGGCTTTATTTTAGTTGTACAAGTGACTTTGCTGAGGATTGGATTTATTTAATGCAACAAAGTCTGCACGTAGTTCACATTCTGCCAAGACTTTGCAGCAGTAGTACAAACAGTTTACAAAATGCATTATGTACAAAACACCCGCATATAACAAATTTTAAATGGTTGTATTTGCACAGCCTGTTTTGTCAACTGTTTTTTATTTCCCTTAAAAAAAACTGACTAAAAGTGCAGTACACTTAATATTATGTTCAACTCCAAATGAATGTTATCGTACCTTAAACAAAAATACTCCCCATTTCATGTGGTTATTCCAGTTTGTATTTGCAGTTGTGGATAGTGATGAAATACATTTACATAAATATTGTACTTAAGTGTAGTTTTTGAGTATCTGAACTTTACTTTGATATGATTTTTTGGAAAATGTATTACTTTGACTTCACTAAAATGGAAAGACAAATAGCCTATTGTACTTTTGACTACACTATATTTCTATGAAGGCTCTTGTTACAGTTGCTTTGAAGGTCAGCAGATGATTTTTTTTTTCTTTGCTAAATTATAGAAGTCCACAAACTGTGATCATGCAGGTCTGCATGTAGTTTGTTTATCAAAATGGTGTTCCCTTCCCTTTACCTGCTTTCCCATTTGCTTCTCTTTTACTGGAATACCAGAATTCTTTTTTTTCTCTTTTTTTCAACACAACTTACAGGTATTTGGTAATTGGCAATTTTTGATTGGCAGTGTAAAAATTGATGCCAGTGACAAACTTCCATTTAGAAATCTGTTTTAGACAGTACTGAGCACCAATTGCGGTATAAGAGTGATAAATTATGCCAGATTTTGCAGTTCAACAGCTACATTTTAAGTGCTGATATGTTCGATTTCCACATAGCACTGTGAACGCAGCGTAGTGTCCGTTTTGCTTGCCATGATGGCGTCCGTCAATCTGCTGGAGCCCATACATCCAGCACACAGGTGACAAATGTTAATGAAGTTTTGGGAAATCATAGCAAGTATTAAGGGGTTGTTTTTGTGACAACATACATTTCCACAGCTCCATCGTCACGGCCCTGTTGATGCTTCCACATCCAGACGTGTCCCCTGGATGAAACCTTTGAGCTTGGGGAAACAATCCTAAAACACCTCCTACTCACCTGGTGCCATAAAAATCACCTGGAGCCAGGTCAGGTGATTAGGGAGGTGTTTTAGGATTGTTTCCTTTTCTCATTAATTTATGTTTTAAATTTTGTGAGGAATGGGAAAAATTCTCTCAAACTCTGGCCCAGTCTATCGATGATTCAGGGCAGTTGTTATTCCAAAATGTTATTATGCCTACTGAAATTAGTGTGTGCTCTAACAAAGTTTTATAAATTAAAGAAACATGTCCTTTAGCTAATGCAGATAGTTTCCTTATTAAGTTCATTAATTGCATTTTTAATCACAAGTTTACATTATTTTGCATTTCTAAACAGTTTTAAAGTCAATATTTAAGCAATACTTAACATAGTGTCTTTATTGGGAATTATATAAACCTTTATTTAAATAGGTAAGTGCCGTTGGGAGATCTCATTTTCAAGAGAGACCTTTGTACATAGATAGCAACATAAAATAAACAATTTAAAAAGTGCAATGTAGCACAATATAAATATATATGTGTGTACATACACACACACATACACACACACACATACATACACATACACATATGAATAAATAAAAGAAATTCACTTAATGATCTTGATATTAAGATTTATTTATTTCAAATCGGTGTTGCACTGCTACAACAGTGTAATCTTGAAACCATGACTTAGAGGCAGGAGACAACTTGAAAGTGCTTATTCTGTCAAATAGTGTTTTTGTTGTTGATTATTTTTTTATTATTATTACACTGTTCGGCATTGCAGTAACTCTAATTTTGATTACTCACTTAATGCAACAGCATTTGCACTGTTCATGAGCACCAGTGTAGGTGCTGTCTCTGATTCATACAGGTCCTGTATGTGTAAAACTGTTGTTCTCCCTGACAGTAAGGCATATGACGCGTCACAAGATGCCAACTTGAGGATGTCTTCTTGATACAGCACATACTTGTATGATGGTGTGTCTGTGTTACTCTGCAGTTAGACCTCCAAAACACCACCAACGGTGGAGTTTCTATGAAGCACAGTAAAGTTCAATTATTTCGAAACACATAAAAAAATACACAGTAAACATGGCTTAATAGAGGCATTTTCAAACACGAGTCAACAAATCTGCTTCATTATAACTCACAAGATTTAAAGACAAAACACGTCTTTTGCTGGATACACTGGTCTGTGCTGGGGACTACTGAAGGCAAGATGCAGCGTTTGGTAGAATCACAGAGACAACATGTAAACTCAAGTGTGCACTTGAATCTCAAGTTCTCTCCCCCAACACACACACATCTAGCCACCCTTTTGAGGACATACATATGACAAGAGAACATTAAGCATATTCTTAATAATGGGAGCTGATGGATGGATGTCATGCGGCAGGTGGTGGGCCACGACCATCTCCCAGGCATCAACCAGATGAACATTCAGTCCTTTGAACATGGCTCTGAGCATCTTATCATGCTGCAGCGAGTACCAGTCACCGAAGGTTAGCGCCACGTCAAGTGCCAGAGCTCTTGGGTTCCCTGTCCGGATGATGACCACTGTGCCTGGAGCCCTGTCGAGCAGCCGCACCACTGCCCTGCGGATGTTCTGCAGCCGCCGGATGTACACCTCCATGGGGAAGGGGCAAAAGTGAGCCCAGATGCCAAAAACTACAACAGTATTGGTGCCTCCAATTAAGCCATCTAGTTCATTGGCAATGTAACGAAACTCACTGATTGGGACAATGGTAAAACTGAGAGGAGGACCGTGGCAGCGGAATGTCACCAAGATGTTGTTTGCATAGTCCAAGGAAATGTAAGGTCCAACTTTCCAAGGGCTGTGCAGGTCAAACTCCTTAAGATCTAAAAGTATGACAGATGGAACAGATTACACTGCAGTGTGAACAAAATCAAACTGTTGCCAGAAATCCTGTGGATCAGCTACCTGGTAGTATGGCGCTGAGGTATTCAAACCACTGCCTGATGGTGGAGTCTCCATACATGTGGACCACCTTGTCTTTCAGACACTGACTGATGGCAGAAATGTTGAATTGGTGAACTGTGGTGCCATCCAGTGTTTGCCACAAACCCTGGTAGTAATAGCCAGAGGGTCTAGATGTCACATTGCTGCTCTTCACCTCTGATTGACCTGAGAGGAAGTCAAAGGACAAGGGTGGGGTTAGTTTATGTTTTTGTTATTGTCAATAAATCTCATGAAAAGACGAAAATCAAGGTCTCCTCCTTACCTGCTTTATCTGTGGCACTCTGCCTCAGATAAAGCATGAATACATGCAAAGCGTGAATACACATTTGGTGCACTAATGTTAAGCAGGAGAGTGAATGTGAAAATGCATTGCAACAGTGCCCACATTCATTGTGGCAAAAGAACATGCCACTCAGCATAATGGTGTCGCTCACTGATGTATTTGTAATAGTTGTAGGAGCTCTGTGGCACAGAGGAATAATAATAATAATGATTAGGGCCTAAGCACAAAAGAGCACTGAAACTGCGAGGAACCTGTTGTTTTAGTGGAGATTACTATTGTGATTGTTAGGGCCTGAGTATGAAAGTGGCAGGGCCTAACGCAGGGCTTGACGCAAACTTTTTTCCCAAGGAACACATGTGCTCCTAAGTTGAAAAAGTAAGGAGCGCACAAAGAACTTTAGGGGCACAATGTAAATTGATCAAATAATTATAGTAGTAAGTTTTGAAAAAGTATTGCAATTTAATTTTGTCTTTAATGTTATTATCTTATATATATTATCTTTGCAATATGATTATCTTATATAATGTTGTTACTATCCTAAAACATTCTCCAGGTCCTCTGAAACTCTGCAGGACTTATTTCCACCCTGCCCAGCAGCAGTACCGTGGCAAATGGTCCCTAACTGCAGGGAGAATGGAGCAGGCTTCCCCGGAGGTCCGCCGCTTTTCACGGCCCCTCGTCTCTGCCACACTTTGACTTATTTTCACGCAGCCGACAGCCTGGCCGTGGAGAATGGTCCCTTACTGCGGGGAGAACAGAGCAGGCTTCCCCGGAGGTCTGCTGCTTAACCCGGTCCGTCTCCTCCGCCACACTTTGACTTATTTCCATGCTGCCCAGCAGCGGTAGCTTGGAGAACGGTCCCTCACTGCGGGGAGAACGGAGCAGGCTTCCCTGGAGATCCGCCGCTTTTCCCGGTCCGTCTCCTCCACACTTTGACTTATTTCCATGCTGCTGACAGTGGGACTTATATTCATTGTGCTGACAGTGGCTTGGAAAACCGCCCATAACCGTGTCACACGGGGAAGAGGGAAGAGGGAAGGCGGCTGGAGTTCCTCCAACATTTGCGGTTATCATATTTTTTTATTGACAAAAATATAGGCTGCTTCAGCTGATTTTTTTGCGCCCCTAAATATTTTTTACAGTTCACACACACCTATTTTTAGTCGGAAATACAAGTGAAACGCTCGCACTGTTGAGCGCTGGCCTAACGGTCCTTAGGACAGAAAGTGCTAGGAACCTATTGTTTTTGTATTTTTTGGGCTTGAACACAATTGCCCAAGCTTGAACCAGAAAAGTGGACTTTTGCATTGACCAGTACTTTGCAATAAATTATTTTTATTATTAGGTTTAGAGCGCTGACCAGTGCCCATCCCTATTGAGGCTGAAGGAATTATTATTATTATTATTATAATTATCATTATTGTTATTGAGCCATACACCTTTTGGGGTGCAATCTCCAGATACCTCACGAAGTACCCATAGCCTTTAACCAGGAGCAGATGTCCTCAGGTGGTACCCAACCTTCACAGAGTGTTTCCACCCTTAACCACAGCAGTCTCCAGGTGGTGGGCCAGCAGTGGTGGCCAATTCACTGCCCCTTTTGCTCCTGGCTTCCAGCTTCCCTCTTCCTGTCTTCTCCATATCCAGCAAAAAGCTTGTTCTGCCTCCCCATCCTATGAGCTGCTTGTTTCTTGCTCCTTTCATCCAGGTACAGACAACAATCCCCATGCTGACTTGGCTGGGAAACCTCTGCAACTGATCTCCGCAGGGAACAGCCATGCCTGCCATCCTTTGTCCCTGCAATCTTGAACCAGGGACTGGTACCTCCAAGGTCTTTCTCTTATGGGCTTCTTCGCATCACTCCACCCATGGCACTGTCAGTTCAACCAGAATGTTCTTGTCTTCTGTTGACCACAGTGCACCACCTCTGGGAACTCCAGCTTCTTCCGCACATCGCTCCTCATCTCCCAGGACGTGGCAGTTTGCATAAGACTGGGCTTCGGTCTTTTGGTTGAGAAAGGCCTGGCTCGTTCCTTAATGAAGGTGATGGCCTTTTTCGATCTAATACTGGTTGGCCTCTTCTTGCATCTCTCCTACTTGAGTGTGTCAGTAAGAGACAAGAGGCACTTTGTCATGGCGCCCTCTATACCGTCCATGGGTTAGAGATGTTTTGCAGGCAGACAGTATGTGTGCCAATATCCTCTTTTGACCACAGAGTTTGCAGTTTGGTCGTCTCTCAGGCCCCATGTGTGCAGGTGTAATGGTGAAGGAAGGGCTTTGTACACAGATCGTAAGAGACAGAATATACGGAAGGTCTCCAGACTCCACATTTCTGCCCATGAGATCTTCAACTTCAGCAGGTCCCACTTTATCCATGCACCTTGGGAGCCATTTTTCACTGCCCTTGCCTTCCGCCTTTCCTCTCTTGGGTCTGAAAAAAATATCTGCCCTAAGGCCACAGTGGCCTTGATGCCCCGCCCACACTGCCCCAGGTGATTTTGCAGTTTTCTCCTCTGCCTCTTTCCTGTCAACACAGCTTTGACATTTGCTACCATTGGCGGAACATTTCAGAGTGCCACAGAGACACAGACTGTTCCACAACTACCATAGAAACTCACACACTCACTCACTGCCTTGATGTACAATAGAAGAGGAGATATACAGACACAGTCATTATGAATGATAAAATTGATTAGTGGCTTGCATGGGAGCATGTGGAAAGCTAACCATATGATGAGAATGCAGAAATTCAGAACACACACCACGCGATCAACTCACTACAATCACACTGGTACAGTAGACAACAATGCACAGCACACAATATAATAAGGCAGCAGCAGAACCCCCATAAATTCAGGCACGTTCAAAGGCCAGACTAATAACCTCAGTTAATCATACTAGCTCTATGTCTACCAAAACACCAACATCTGAAATCAAACACCACACAGCTTCATCCTAAAGGCTTAGCCTACTTCCACCATTAACCATAGGCGTCCCCTCTTGGACAGAATACAGCACAACCAAATTATAACAACAGAAACATAAATCTTACACCAACCACAATGCATATTACAATAGCTTCACCAAAACATGAAAAGAGCACTGCACAGCTAGAGTATAAAAATAAATATGTGTCTCTCAGTGTCTTCTTTTAAATCTCTTCTTACTCACATTCATCATATGGTCTTTTCTTAATTGATGGTAATTAATTATTGTAACTGTTTTTAAATTATTTGATGTGTTATTGTTTTTTGTACTAATTGTTTTTATTGTGTAATTGTTTTTATTGTTAAGCACATTGTAACTCTGTTTTGAAAGGTGTTATACAAATTAAGTTATTATTATTTATTATTATTATTATGTCTTACCTTTAAGAAGTTAGCAGGCTGCGAAGGAGTTTGCTCTTCTCTGAGGCAGAGGCCGTACTGCTAGCTGCACTTGCTGCAGAGGTGCTCGGTCTGTCGCCGCCAGGTAAACACTCTTTTGTAAATAAATCTCATTTAGCATACTTTTCACTCTCCGCGAGCATAGCTTTCCTTTTTTTCTCTCTTTTTCTCCGCTCCACCCTTCTCCACCCGTCTTTTCGTACCTCGATCCATTTTCTTTTCTTGTTGTGATGTTGTCGTTGATGTTGAGTGCATTACCCATCATTCATTTGTCAAATGTCATCACTCAATGATCGCGAGAAAATGTTTGATGACCAAAAACACTTTATATTACCGGTAGCCCCATTTCACTCATATTTATTTAAAATGATATTTAGGCTACTACTTTTGTGGCTGATAAAAATGTTTTGGGCCGCCAAGAGAAGATTTATTTATTTATTTTTTAATTTTTTAATTTTTAATTTTAATTTTTTTTTTTTTTTTTGCCAGAATGGCCGCGTGGTCGTTTTGCCCAAATGCCAGATGGCCAGTCCCTCACTGGTCTGAAGTAATTATTGCCTGATAAAACATTAAAAACTGGTCATGGTTTCTGAGTCGTCCTGCAGCTCCCGCCGGCTTCACACTGGCTGCAGCAGTTCCTACATGAATTATGGGTGTTGTAGTTTTTAAATTGTGTACAGCAGTGGCGATGAAGTAGATGAAGAGAGCGCAAGCTGCAGCTGCGAGGACAGGGAAAGTGCAGGCAGCCACGAGAAGGAGTGATTTGCATGTTGCACTGCAGTCTCTTGTTCTGTTTAAAACTGTTCTACAAACTTGTTCTACAAACTAATACGGCTGTAACAAATGTACCAGGTGTCTTTTATTTTGTTAGCTTTTATTTTTTGAGTTTAAAGGAGAAGTGCACTTACATTGATCACTTCCACAAAAAAACAAGAAATCTTACATATAGCTCCTTTAACAATGTAATTTGTTTGGTATTTTTGACCAGTTACTAGGGTACTTTGCCAAACTTCTCACAGAGATTTGACCCAATCGACATCAGTTGACTTGAAAATTGGTGTGACCATAGCGAGGTGTCAAATTTCCACGTTTTGCTACGAAATAGGAAGTGGTCTGTAACTCTTAAGTACATGGTCCAATCTGGCCCACATTTCACGTTTGTTAACAGTCCCAGCCTGAAAACACCTACATGCCAATATTTATTTATAAGTGTAGCGCTATCTGACGATAGGAAATGACATGTTTTAGACTTTGATGTACGTCTCTTGGTATTTTGTTCAACAGTGTTACCACCATCCCACTTCCCTGTTCAGTTTTACAATGCACAGCTGCATCAGCCAGTGCCCTGCCAGTACCCACATCAAGCACAAAGGTGAAAGGGCCTGTTCATCACTGCTTGCCGCTTTAATTTTAGTTCCATTTTGTGTTTTTCCTTATGTAGCATAAAGGGACAACAACTGCTTTTGTTGTCAACTCTACTTTGTACAATGACAATAAATAAATGAAAACAACCTGAATGATTAAATAACAAAAATATGAAATACTATTATCCATCCCTTGATGCAATACTTTTATCTACAATGACAATCAAACTCATTATTTATAGACCCAAATGGTGTAAAAATGTTGTAGCTTGTACCTTTATGGAGATCAAAACCTATCTGGAATTAATATAAGCCTCAGCTACCTCACCAGGTGTATGAATGTAGAAAAATGTTCTTCAAAACTGGGAGAAACAATGAGGATGCTAATAAGAACATGAGAGCATCTATTTTAACTGTTAAATGTGTAGGCTATCTGCGATAGACAGGTAGTTGTTCAGTTGTTGTGCATTGTAATGATACGCTGGTACATACAAATAATCAATACTCCCTCCACACAGTTGTGAGAAACAAAGCACTAAAGCAATATCAAGCTTAAACCAAGTGACGTTAAGCAGTTGCAGCTCCTCATTATGGGGATAACAGCTGGTATTCAGTGACTGTATGAACGTCTTACGAGCTAACCTTACTCCAGAGAGACTGGTCACACTGCTAACAGCTGGTGCCATGTTTGATAAACTTTTAGCGTAGTGCTCCATGTTCCCAGTGCTCTTCGAAATGTGGGCTGAATGTTTCTCTCTACAGAAAAATCCTACCCAGAATTAAGTGGCAAGTTGTTTACAAATTGTTTTTTTCGTCTGTTCTACATTCACTGTCAGCAGCACATTCAGTTTTGAATTATAGCCAGTGCTGGCAGTAGTAAACTAGAAAAGCACTCGGAGAGCGCAGACCTCCGCCAAGCAGCTCGGATTTCTTGCCATTTTATTATTTTATCCACTTTGCTTCAACTGATCACCACCAAAATCATCTGTTTATCATCAGTTCCTTGTCCCATTATCAACCTTTCCTGAAAATTTCATGAAAATCCGTTTAGAACTTTTTGAGTTATTTTGCAGACAAACAAACAGACAAACAGACAAACAGACCAACGCCGGCGAAAACATAACCTCCTTGGCAGAGGTAAAAATATGCCTTACCTATCTTTTTTTGCAAAACAGTGACACTGGCAGGTCCTGACGCCTGAACGTAGACTTTCAAGTTGACACCCCTGAGAGGAGGTACACACAGTAAAATATCTCTTACACACACTACAACATAAATGCAACAAAACTGGATGAAATCTGAAATCAGCTCTACAGAACGTTGTTTTGGTTGTACAACACGCAATTTTGTAGACCTAAAAGTAAAATAAATGTTGGACTTACATTTAACATTAAAGCAACTCAAAATGTATGTCATTAATGCATCATGTCTACTGTAAAGTTATCGCCTATAAGATTATGATGATTATATATAAATATATATATAAGGTGTGTATCTTAAAGTTTGTGAGAAGACCGCATGTAAAATAAAATGTACGACTTTACAATAAAACACTAACAGCAAATACTATCCAGTTTTCCCTATGAAAGTCAACTAGTGTGATTCAGACTGATTAGTTTGATTTGTATTATTTTTAGAGCATCAAACATTATTAGATTTCATTTTAACTGCCTACACTTATAAACTTCTGGAAGTTCCCATCAAGGAGACACACAGGTAGCATTGGATGTATGTCATTGGAAGTTATACAAAATGCCAGTCCTGTCTCTCTGCTGCCTCACCTTTGAAAGAGCTTTGTCTCATTGGCCTCAATGTTTACTTTGTATCTTGCCCTGGAATGGTTGATCCTGGAGTCACAGCTCAGGTTCTTTGGCTTGTAGCAGAACCAAGGCTCGCCTGTACGGACGTCAGTGTAGTTGCACAGCGGCTGCTGGGTTGGACGCAGGCAGACGTTACAGTCAGTAGTTTCAGAGAGTGAGCCTGAGCGGAAGAGGCTGTGGAAGTAAATCCTGTCAGGATGTTCTCTGGTCAGCCTGCGCAGCACAGTGATAGCCTCACTAGGATGAACCATCGTCACCTGTTTAGATAGAGAATTAGAGTTTTCACTAAGTCCAATCATGTTCACTCATATCAATAAAGACAAATAAAGTGAATACTACTTAAAGCCGCATACTGTGAAACGTTTTAAAAAATCATTTCCTCCAAAACCAGATTGACTTGGGATGACACTCTCCAATACTCTGCATTTAAAGTGTTTAAAGAGGATTGTCCTTTTTAAGTTTTTTTGAAACGCAAAAACACATATGGAAAAGTGCAACAAATTAATTAATCAAGATTATTAATGCTATAGGTTTATTTTTGATGAATGACACCTTTGACACCTTCTACTCTGAACAACCACATCAAAGAGCAAGCTATCCAACTGGACTGACAGAACTGTACCCAAGTGATATCCACAGGAGTCACCTCATCCAAGTGAGTTTGTTTTAACACAAACAACTAAACAGCTCCCTACCCATAGTCATAAACTAGCTTTACTTCTACCCTTTCCAGTATTTCATTCTACATCCCCAATTCCAAAAAAGGTGGGACGCGATGTAAAATGTAACTTAGAACAGATGGCAATGATTTTAAATCTCCTTTTGACCTCCTATATTCAATTGAATATGGTGCAAGGACAAAATATTTAATGTCCGAACTGCTAAACTTTGTTTCTTGTAAAATATGCACTTATTCTTAATTTGATGTCTGCAACATGTGCAAGAAGGACGGGGCAACAAAAGACTGGGAAAGTTGAGGAATGCTGACAAACACCTGTTTGAAAAATTCCACAGCTAAACAGGTTAAATGGTCACAGATGATAGTATCTTTATTTATCTATTGAGAGGGGAATCCTCAACAAGCTCTGCCCTGTGTGGGCAAATGGTCCAACAGTTTGAGAACAACCTTTCTCAATGCACATTTGCAAGGAATTTTGGGGATTTCACATCTGCAATCAATAATATTATCTAAGATTCAGAGAATCCAGCAACACCCCTGAATGCATGGGGCAAGGCTGAAAACCAACACTGAATGCTTGTGACCTTCGATCCCTCAGCTGGCACTACATTAAAAACTGACATGATTACATAAAGGATATTACTACATGGACTCAGGAACACTTTGGAAAACTATTGTCTGTAAACACAGTTTGTCACTGAATTGACTCATGGGCCCAAGCTCATCTGAGATGGACTGACACAAAGTGGAAAAGTGTGCTGTGGTCTAAAGAATCCACATTTCAAATTGCATTTGGAAATAATGGGCATTGTGTCTTCTGGACTAAAGAGGTAAAAGGTCATCCAGCCCAAAGTTGAAAGCCAGCATCTGTGGTGGTATGGGGTGTGTTAGGGCTATGGGTGTAACAATATACACAGTCATCTTTAACTGCTTGGTACACATTACAATCCAATCCGATCAGTTTCTTTGTGAATTATGAGGACGATGGCGAGAGAGTGTGGCGGATAAAAACACACAGAGCCAAAGAACAACACCCTGCACAGTTACAGACTCTCCATAGACGCTAACCCCGTAGCACAGTAACGTAGACGACCCCCGAGCCAAAGCACGAACTGCTGCGCAGCCACAGACTCTTGTTAGCAGCAAGACCAGCAGGGAACCAGAGCCACTGGGCGGCTATAGCCTCTTGTTCAGCAGGGAACAGCTCAGTTCAGTTGACTCACAGTGTTTAACATTTATAGCCAGTACAATTTTGTAGGAGTCACTAATATTTTCATGTTAAAAAAGCTAAATCAATTACTTAAATTGGTGGCTTAATTTTAAATTTCAGAAGGTATGTAATAATTTAGAATAAGATCAGACTTCAACGCTGATATGTTTTATTACTATTAGGAAGATCAGATATGGATGGTTAAAACAGAGAGACTGGCTCTGAGAATGAGACAGAGCACAGTGTCCTGGCTGTGTTTATAAGACACATGAACCATTACACACAGGTGACAGGTAGGTAACAGTCATTAGTCATTTTAAATGAACCTTCAGCAGCTAAGATTGGCTTTAAGGTGTAGGAGCTTACAAACACATTTTAGATATTTTCATCTCTAATTCCTCTGGCAGTGACGGCTGCACTCTGCATCATCTAGTTCAGGACAGGTCGTATAACATTTACAATCCGTTATCAATATAGCCTTATGAGTGCAATAGAAAAGTGAAAGCATATCAGTGGTACTAATAATATACTAATGAAAAATACTTTACAAAAATGAATAGGGCATTTTAAAATAACTAAATTATACCCTACTGAAGTGATCTGATTAACAGGCCTATTTTCAAAGATGAATAGTAAAAGAAAAACAAACTATTGATCTAATAATCCATGTACATTAATTAATGGTTTAAATGAAGGGTTCCCTTTATTCTAGAGACAGCAGCTGCTTGTTGCACGTATCTTAGTTATGTTATTATTTATCACAATTTGGCAGTGCTCCAAAATACAGTGCAGTGTTTTTCAGTATTACTGTGTCCTTTAAACGGGTTTGGCCAGGATGTCTGGTCACCTTAAAAAGACCCCAGCCAAACTCGTTATCTGAGACAACATTATATGTGCCATACACATCAACCAAACAGGGTTATGTTAGCACAAAATAACAGTCTGATTTTACATTTTTTATCATACATATAACACCAGGACTAACTGGCTCCGAACTGCAACACAAAAACTAGCAACACAAAAACTATTCAGTTTCTTCAATTCCATGTCTTCAACGGGTAAGGATGCTGACTGTCTGAGACATGTAGCTTAAGCCTCATTGCTGTAGTCCGATTATCATGTACGTATTCCTCAGCATGTTTAAAACCCCTTTTATGGGTTTGTCGTTTTAAAACACGTCTGCTGGTGACAACAAAATTTCAGCTCCACGAGTTACTGTTTTCATCCAACTCACAGAGCTACAGTATTAATTAGCAAGCTACAGCTGATAAAACCTATTAGTGACAGTTTGCAGCCAAAAGATCTACAGTTGACGGCCA